>NC_040027.1:21280746-21401448 GCF_000972845.2 Larimichthys crocea
ACACACACACACACACACACACACACACACACACACACACACACACACACACACACACACACCTTGTTAATTCACCGTAAGTTGAAGTAAAAGGTTGGTGGTCAGATAATATGATTTAAATTTCATGAACCTATATATATTATTATATACTATATACTTTTGTAGAGGCACGTTTATATTATGATAGCAGTTTTGATTTGACTGTGTGTGTGTCTTTGAATTACAGGAGTGTAGGACAACTGTTCCCGGTGGCAAACTCTTTCCGCATCATTACTAATGATTACAGATTGTAATCAGTAGAGACTCAGCATGTACAGACACACACACAAAATACACACACCTACTGGTCTAACAACAAAACTCATTATAACATGCATAATGTGTATCATGTCAGTGGTTACATAAAGTCACTGTAATGCTCATAAATCATTGCAATCAATTCCTTTTTGTAAACTTTTTACAGTTAACTTTTTATGTCTACAGTGGGACTAAATAGTGACTCTAGATAGGGCCTTTTTAAATGTTGTTTCTACTTTACACCAGGTAGGCAAAGGTGATATGAGGAGATTGCAATGCAATGTTTACACCACTGGATGCAACTAAATCGCACACACTTTAAGAAGAACATTGTTTTTATAATACAAACAAAATATATATATTTTGTATAATCTAATGTAATACAATTAAATCAAATCAGCACCTTCAGATTACTTTTGTTGTCATGTGACTGAAAAAAAATCACGTGTAATTAAAATGAGAAACATGAAACAAAGATAACTTTGCTTATGTAACTCAGTGCATCAAAAAAACTAAAAACAAATATAAAACACGAGGAGAACAAAAGAAACATGGATTAACTTTGATTTAAAGGATTATCTGGAAACAACATAATTAAGTGTATGCTCTTGTACAGTATATTTTATTTACTATTGCTATTTTGATATTTTATTATGTATAGTTTGTTCTTTATATTTTTATTCTTATGTTGTCTATTGTCACTGTGTGTAATGCTGCTGCTGCTGTAATTTCCCAGATTGGGATAAATAAAGTATATCTATCTATCTATCTATCTATCTATCTATCTATCTATCTATCTATCTATCTATCTATCTATCTATCTATCTATCTATCTATAAAAAAATGGTGGAAATATGAACATAAACCAGATCCCCAAAAAGAGAAGATAGGGACTGAATTCAAGTTCATGACACATGTTGTTATGTGTAACTACTGATATCACTTGCACAGCTTACATGAATAGTCAGTGGCAACCTGTGGTGGTCATAAAGTCACTTGCAAAGGATAGATTCTTAAGTTTTAACATTTTAACTTGAAGCAATGCTTTTGTTGCATTAACACCTTATGTTAAAGCACTAAAACTGACCTCATTTCTGAGAGGGTTTCAGTGTAATGAGCGTTCATCTCTGGACTGCCCCTTTAACTCTGGGGAAGGGGCAGTTCATGGGACCGCTGTACGCAACAGCGCTGTGCGCATGCGCACCGTGCATAGCAACACTTTAAGGGGCAGCAGGAGACGACGAGGGATCGTTTATGCGCATTTTGGGGACGAGAAAAGGTGAGTTGAAGTGACAAAGTTTATTTCTACGCGAGCAGACAGCAGTAAATAAATAAATAAATCTTGTAATACTTAGTGGAGGTCTTTCTTTCCACCTCCGTGTCCGCTTAATCGCACCGTTTGAATCATATGTCGCTCGTTAAGTCGCATCCGCCGCTGAAGCCTCTCTGATCCTACAAATCATCCCCGCTTTGTCAATGCACACACCGACACATAACGACGCTCATGCGGACGAAAATAGACCCTTTTAAGCTGTAATATTGTTGCAGCCTTTCAGTCGTTTTGTTTAGTCTCTTTTGTGATCCGTGTGTCGGGGCGGCGGCGCTTTGTTTGGGATGTTTCCTCTGCTGGTTAAATCTATTTCGGGCAGCTACGAGCAGGATTCCCGTAACATGTGTAACGCTGGTCAGGAGCCGCCATTGGTCACTGTCACAAGTCAAGGATGATTTCACATTTACAGCCAAACAACGCCCTTTACAACTCACATCTGTTTATTTTGTCTATGTGGTAAAGTCTAATTTCCCTTTTTAAAGTGTGTAGGGACATTTGGGACAAAGGGGTGTGAAGCTTTCTTATGATTGTGTTATGTCTTTGCTTTGGTTCATAGTTTCCTTTTCAAATAAACTTTTTTTTTCTTCTTGTGAGTAAGAAATGATATAAAATATTCATTTTTTTAATAGATTGTAGAAATGTGTGACATCATCTCCCTTTTTCTGTCTTAGTCTTTTGTTGCTGTGTAGGATTCAGGGGATTATTTTAAAAAAATAGCTGTTTATGTTAAAGAAAGGAACAAATGAATCGGTGTAGTTTCCTGAGAGGGAGTCTTGGTTAATTATTGTGTGAGTCATAATGTAAGGGTCAAAGCTGTACGTTAATGTGTGTTTGGTTTTTCCACAGATAAAGCAGCTTAAACAGAAACAGGCAGGAATCATGGGGAGCGGTGAGTTTACTGACACTATTGTGGGAAGTTCACGTGATCTTCATCACTCCTCCAATTTCTTGTTTTTTTTGTGCGTGTGTGTTTGTCTATTGTGTTGATTTTCAATGTTGTTTGTCAAACACACGTTGGAATGTGACTCTTCAGGTTTTTTTTTCTGTTTGCGCACAATTTCAGTTCAATCCTAGCACAGTTTCCTGTTTTTCCTGCATTTTTCCCCCTTTTCTTTCTTTTGTTTTTTTGCTGTTTTTTTTTTTCTTACTTTTGAAGTCTTGTGCTGATCACATCCCTGAATTTATGAGTCACATGGACGCCATTGCTTTGTAATTCAGCAGCACATCAGACATGCCGAGGGCATGTTGTGGCAACTTGTGTTGCAGTTTCTGTAGAAGAGTTTATCTTCTTATCCTGGATGTGTGAAACAGAGGGCCGCTCTGTCTCTCTAAGTTCATTCCCCCAGTTTCTCTTATGTGGCCCAGGGATGGATGCCTAAATCAAAGGAGCTTTTGTTTTTATGCAGAAATGTGGGCACTGGGCAGCGCTCTGCTCTGCTCTACAGCCTTTGTTTCAGTCCCCACCTCTCTCCCTCTCCCTTTTTTGGCATCATTTTCCCTCTTCTGCCTCTCTCTTATGCTTATATTTCCCCTTTTTTCCTTCCTCCCTCATGCTGTTCCGCTTACTGACTCACCCCTCCTTTCGTCTCTTTCCCTCTCATTTTCTTGTCTCCTCTTGTTATCTTGATCCACGTGTTTTCTCACACATCTCTCAATGTAACATCACTATCCTTGTGTTTGCCCTCCCCCAAACACTATCCCAGTGTTCCTGCCGGCAGACGCGGCCCACTCAGTGCTGCGACGGCTGCGCAGGGCCAACTTCTTGCTGGAGGAGATGAAGCAGGGCAACATCCAGCGGGAGTGCCGCGAGGAGATCTGCACATACGAGGAGGCCCGCGAGGCTTTTGAGAACGATGAGAAGACGGTGAGGGAATGAGAGACAAATCATATCAGACCTACAATTTCTCCTTTCTTCAAGGCCGAATACACACAGGAATGAAAAAGTAGAACACATGAAAACCCTTGCCACACATTGCACATGGCTATAGGTGGCCGCCCACATAAACTACATGAAGGGATAGTACTTTATTTTTAGCATTAGGTAATTTATGTTACCTTATGTTATGTTGTTGTAATATTTAGAGATTTCCCAGCCCGCCTACAGAAATAACAACATAATGAACAAGAGCACACATCCACATGCTGACATAAAAATGTCATTCTCTTTCTGCTGCTTAATTCTCGTTATTAAATCTTATTGACTTGTAGCTGGCTGGCTGGAAACCTCAGGACACAAGACACCCAGCTGGAGTTAAAATCCACAAATCAATATTACTACTGCTGAGTAACTCATACCAGCTGCACAATGTAAAAACATCCAACACATCCATTTTCAGCGCTTTGTAGGGTTCATGTGTCCGGTAATGAAATCCTACGCTCAGAGTGGTAACTTGTGGAATGTGGGTGTTTTTTCAGGAAGTGATCATTATCAGCAGGAAGAACAGCCGAGTGTATGCTAGAGAGTCAGGCGCATTTGTAAAACTATTGTGAGAGGCCAGAGAGCAAAGTCACGCATACTGATGCTCCCAGTCATGTGGTCGCTTTTTGTTCGGGTGTTGTTGGATACTTCCTTTGTGTTGCAGATAAAAAGTATTCATACAGTGGACACCTTGTGTCCGGTGACCCCGTGATTTGGAAACAATTTTGTGTCACCGCGAATACGCCGTACCCTGCATGAAATGTGTTTGATCTTATATTGATTATGACAACGTGTGTATGTTGTCTGTTTGGCTGTAGAAACGTTTTTGGGAAGAATATGTGCAGGAGAGCAGTCCATCTGGAGGGCTGGAGACCGTGGTTGGAGGAGTCCACTCTCTGTACTTGATCGTGCCATTGCTACTGGTTGTGTTCATCATTGCCGCCGTTGCCATCACCGTGTGGCGATGCCAATCCCGCAAGCGCTCGCAGCGCAGCCCCAGCCTGGGACACTCGCATCACGACCACGTCCTGTCAGTGGTCTCTATGGACCATTGGAGCAGGGATTACCACCACGGTGACCAATCTGAACTCAGCGTCCACAGCAGCCCAGCTTATCCAGGCTCAGAGCTCACATCAGGGAGAGGAAGCGCTGGAGACCCGCCACCATCTTATGAAGAGGCTGTGGGCCATACAGACGTCCAAATAGAGACGGAGCCACCTCCACAGTACGAGGATATAGTCAACACCAGCTCTTCTAGTGTCAACGGTGGCCATGGGAAGTAAACCTGTCTCTCACTACCACCCCAACAAACCCCCCTAACTTACACTAAGACCATCTTATCATCTAGCAGTGCCACTGTTGTGGTATCACCAGCCTTCCCTATTCAACACGTACAGAAACACTATTAACTGTCTGGTCAATGGACTAATGCAATCTTTGCCGGAGCCAGTGCTGTTGAAATTTGCACTAACCCTTTCATCAATGAGGTGAAGTGATAGTAGGAAGGAGCAAATGATATTGCAATACCAAAACCAACCAACACCTCTGCTGATCGTCCTCAAGTTGCATCTATGCTGTCACACTGTAGCAAACCATTCAACTCAGAAGGCATAACAAATGATGCATGTGGCGTGAAGGAAAAAAAAAGAATGGGTTCTTATTGCCATAATGAAGGACAACTATTCTAAAAGTGTATATGGGGTTGGACCGATGCTTTGTCAAAGGTTAGTGCCAATTTTTTTTTTAATTTAAGCGGTCAGTAGTGGATATTATCTATTTTTTCATTCCTTTTACATTTCATGTCTTTTTGGTCAAAAATAGGTATTTATTGTTTCTGCCTGGAATTTTGTGTCTTTTGCTTTGAAACATTCAGAAACAGCATTTGCAGTAGACCACAAAACCATTCCATTGAAACATGGACAAATTAAAGTTGCATTAAAAGGTTTTTAAAAGGGAGCAATAATAACCAAACATTTTTTAAAGGCTTATCTATAAGAACACAACAATTTATTCACACAGCCAGCTGACAGAGAGTTAACACAGTCATCTCACTGGAGTTTCATCCATCTGTTGAGCCCAATATTTACATCAGCTGTTTTGGTTGATCAACTCCTGAGAGAAATATCTGGGTCTGTAGCTTGTTAAAATGTCTTCACTAATGGCTTGTTTACTTCGGTTCATTGCAGGTTTGTGTTGAGAAAGTATATGATGTTTGGCTTGTGTGGGCTTGTTAAAGGGACATTATGTAAGATTTGGCATGTTTTGCAAATCGGAAGTTATAGCCTAAAAACCTTGGCAGACTGGCAAACATCAGCTACAGGTAGCAGTTATTTAGACACAAGTAAAGCTATCTGCCCATCGTGAATGCTCTGTGAATCACAGAGTTGAGGTGGAGCACCCGGAGGACATCACAGAAAACCAGAAAACATTTTTTATGGTCCAGTTTCATCAAAATCAGTGACACAGTTGGTTGTGTGTGTGATGTAGTGCCATAAAGCGGTATGCACTTTTCACAGGAGATGGTACCTGTTCAACCAGAGTTGAAAGAGAGAGGCACCATTCATCCTATTACAAAGCCCAGTCCTACCCAAGTGTATAATCACCTAAAAATTAGAATCTTTATATTTTTGTTATCTAAGAATGAGCCTTTATCTACAGACACTGTGATACTCTTCCACAGAGTCTGCCATGTTGAACTGCCATGTTTCTACAGTAGCCCAGAATGGACAAACTGAACACTGGTTCTAGACATGGCCTCGGAGAACATTTAATACATGATCAGGCAACAGAACCAAAACAATTTGTCCACACTGATGGAGCCGCTGTGCTGTTCATTCTCTGTAGGTTCGGCACTATAAGCGGCCCTTCCACATCACATCAGTTATTTGATTTATTGTTGATATCAAAAATATGACTTAATGCAGGTTTAATAGTCAAGTTGCCAAATGAATGCATCGGTCCAACTTCAGTTTACACTTGTGAATGTTTTAAATTTCAATCCGTTATAAAAGGGGTGCTGAACTGTGTTTTGTGTATGTGTGTCTCATGTACGTATATTTTGGTAATGCATGTAGCTTGGTCTGTACACCTGAGGTTGGATCTGGCTCTGCACTGTTTGTTGATGGTCAGCGCTTTGCTGGCCCATGTCCACCTCTGGGCCTGTTGACAGTTGCTCAGAGCCCGCTTTAACTGTGAAAATCCTTCTCTAACCTTTTCCCCCTAAAGCAAATGTAACCATGTTGGATATGACTACAGACTTCTGCTGTGCCACTTTCACTAATAGTACACTGAGGATTCTTCAAATAGATTTGCAGCTACACCATAAATGTTGTGGAGTGACTTGCACAGGAATGTAGGACAGAACCCAATAGAAACAGCAGCGGCAAGAAGTTCTGTATTTAACGCCACTATGGACATGTTTAGCATGTGTATTGTACCTGTGTATATAAATATATATAGTCTGTAAGCGTGAAAGTAAGTTACAGTGAGATTGTTTTTACTGCATAGGAATGCAGTGGTTGCATTGATTTCTAGTGTAACTATTATACAGTAAGTTGTGAAGAAATGAAGGCACTTTGTGTTTAAGCTCAAAATGAGCTGTTCAATGGAAACTAGGACAGGTCTGGTTTGATGAATTCAGCGTCACTCTCAGCCATAACGATGTCACTGTAAAAGTGCTCATACTCTATATGCAATGTTGCTGCATACACTAAAAACCAAATATATCTGTCTAATGTTCAGTTACTGATAAATGTCACATTTCCTGTCGACACCTCACAGACTTTGAGCACTGACTATAAATCTTTTTTTTTTTTTTTTTTTGTGAGTTGACCTGTGAACCTCAGCACTTGCTATGACCTTGAAATGAGTTGTGCTGGTCGGGGTAGCCATTTTGGTTAGGTCAGTTGTTGTACTGTTACTTGCAGAGCCCTTTTTTTACAATGCCTTATCAAACAAAATGTTATATAACATTAAATGCAAGGAGACTTGTTATAAATCCTTTATGTGCAGAAGCTTGAATTAATTTGTAATAAAACATTAAAAATGTGTGATATGTTAGTTTCATTCAGTGTCTTGTGAATGTAGTCTGGAGGGTACAAATGTTTATTTTTGTGGGCGTTTTTAAATGATAAAGAGCCTTTTTATTTTACAAACATACATCGCAAAACTTTGTTCAGTCTCACTAATGAACGGAAAATATTCAAAAGGATAATTACAGGTAAATGTGTAAACAAATAGTTGTGAATAAAACCATAAAAATAAAGTGTTGGATATAAGTGCTAAAAGAAAAAGTGAAAATGTGATTCAGAGCGAAAAAAGATTCAAAGTTTAGTTTTGTGCAATATTAGGGTCAATAGTACAGAAAAAATCTATAAGCTTTTTTTTACATTTCAAATTACATTTTGTTTTTCAAATTCTTTCTTTAGTGAGCCACCTGGCCTGTGATTCACTTTCATACTGTCTGTGGAAAATATAAAAAGTATTGTTCATGCTGCTCAAACAAACTAAAAAGTGACTCATTAACCATGAACGAAGGACAAACCAGGTTAACGGGGCTCAAGAGGGATCAGTCCATTTATATTGTTTAGCTTTGATAGTTAAAAATATTCCATTGTTGTGAGCAGATGCACTGAAACATCAAAAACAGATTTATTAACATTTGATAACAGTGGTAGCACACGCATACAGTGGCTCAGTTTGTTCCTCTTTTTACTTTCAGTGCTTTGTTTAAAAAAAGAGGAGAGGAGAGCTTTGACAGCTTCAAGTAGAGCAATCCCCATTTAGCCCAGGCATGGAAAAAAAAACACAGCTAGTGTTTGACACAAACGCTTCTTAAAAAAGGAGCACATGATCCGTGTGAGACGACCTAAAAGCTGGTACAATGGCCCCCTGTGAAGGTACATTATTTTGTCTGACAGTTTAGTTTGCCAGGCAGTAAGCAATGGCACAAAGCACAGTCAAAGTTTAAAAAACAAATCTTTTCATGAGTAGCATGCAATCCCGGTTTGATTAAGCTGATTTGACACAACATAGCAACAATGAACGAGAAAAAAATACCAAAGCAGATTTAAAGCAGATTCAGAGAAGTACAATATGACTTCACATTATTTTGGTAAAAGACAGTGGTTACTTTTCGACTTTTTAGAAAATCTTCGTACTAATAGAAAATACAGCAAAGGCCGTTTCCTGAATGTTTTGTTCATACTGACACATAAACCTGTGAACACCGCGATCACACCCACTCCTTTGGGTTTCGTAACACATCCAGCATCTCTGCCTCCTGGGTCCCTTTGGCAGGCTCATGCATGTATTCCCACCTGAGGACGAAGAGGGAGTTTGTTACCGAGCAACAGAGACAGCTCATTACTGTTACACAAGAGCAGCAGCACTAGCACTGCTTGAAACCAGTGTTATCTTACCTGGCAGTGAGAGGGAGGGACATGAGGATGCTCTCAATTCTGGAGCCAGGCGTGGCCAAGCCAAACTTCACCCCCCTGTCGTACACCAGGTTGAACTCCACATATCTACAACACAGCGAAGCAAAGTTTACTGTTAAAATATGGTGTGCCTTAAAGTGACACTTTCAACCTGGATGCTAGTTTGCCATTTTTCTTTAATGGAGCCAACAATTTTTGACATTGAACGAGAACTAGCTGCAATGTGTAATCCTTTGCACACCCTTAGCATACACTTAAAGTGTTTGTTTTTGCCACTGACGGGCTCAGAAGTGACTGCTAACACTATGGAAAAGACCCCGCAGGTATGGATGTAAGAAAAGTAAGATCCTTTTTGTTTAACCGGGAACAGCTGTTACAGACTGACGGTAATTTTACATCACAGAGTTTCTGGTCTACCCGCCTCGGTTATTTTGTGACTTTGGTGTCACTTTAAAAAATACTGAAAGTTACCCTTTACTCCAACCCAAGACAACTTGCAAATCAAGAATGTTTGGATTCATTGAAAGTATGGAGGTAATCCAACACATTCATTATGAGTTATTCTACCCGGTTAGGGCATTTATGTGCTGATGAGCAGCTCTAATGTCTTTTCTGTAGTGCATGACAGTTCAAGTTAATCTGGATTTTCAGCCACATGACTTTAATGCAAATGAAGGTAAATAAAAGTTAAAGTTAACTTAAGTTCATTGATGAGACTCGATGAGGGCTCATTCACTCAAGTCCTCCTTTATCTCACTCATTCAGTGCCTGTCCGAGTTTCTAAACCCCCCCATCACACTTCTTCCCATTCATAAACTAGCTCTCTAGCTCATTCTCTCTCACTGAATGACTGAAGTTGGAGTCTCTGCTGGGCCAGAGAACTCTGCCAGGACGTGCTTCAGTGTTATCCACATCAAAACGTTTTCATAAAGCATCAATGGGTGTCAACGTTTTACAAAATAAAGAAAACCAAATGTGAACTGCTACGGATTATTTATCGTAAGCAAAGCATGATGTTTGTATGAGTATACAGGTGATGAAGTCATAGTTGATTTGGCTGAATGGTAAAGTATGTGCTGTAACAAGCTCCTATGCAAAACGTACATGTCTCTTATTCATTAACATCCTCAGATTCTTCGGTGCATCTTTTACTCACCTTCCTCTTCGTACTTGCTGCCAGTCCTTCTCCTCATCAGTAAAGTTGTCGTTCAGGTGTTTGTATACGATGGGGAGATAACAGGGCACCACAGTACGGGCGCAGCTCTTGACAAATTGGAATACTCCCTCCTGGTTTGGGGAGTCCAGGTCATCAAAGAAGATCCCGCCTATACCCCGAGTCTCTCCTCTGTGTTTGATGTGGAAGTATCTGTCACACCTAGACACCATAAGAATTGGAAAGAAAACTCATTTAATGTCCACGTCTATGTATAGCCTGCGTTATTAGCCACAAAAGTACAAGTGGATCCAAGAGATATTGTCTTAGATTGCAGACCTTTAAAATGAAACTTCAAATGAACACAAACTTGGTAAACTTTACTTATTACAAGCCACATCAGATAAACCACACCCATCCTTTTCATGCCTGATGGTCATTCACTGGCTAACATCATAGCTCAACGGTTTTTCTGCAACTGCAGAGTTTACGCAGACACCTTCTTATCATCATCTGACAGTCAGGATACACCCATTGTAATCCACACGCACTAATACAAAAAAAAAAAAAAATCCGGCTTGTGGATGCGTATGTGCTGAGGTACACACACACACACACAGACTCACATGACTATTCTTGAATTAAACTGTACCATTTCTTAAAGTCGGGGTAGTACTGCGGGTGGTGCTTGTCACAAGCCTCCTTCAGGGTGTTGTGGAAGTGAAACGCGTCTTCTTTATTAATATAAACTGGAGTCAGGTCTGTGCCTCCACCGAACCACCACTGCTTACTGCCTGGAACACACGCACGCACGCACAGACAAGGAAGAAGGAAAAACGGGTCATCATTCATTCCTTTACTCAATAGTGTCACTGACACCAAGACACGAGAGACGTCACGCACACTCACCATCTTCCTCTTCGATCTCAAAGTATCTGTAGTTGAAGTGCACTGTGGGGATGTGGGGGTTCTTGGGGTGGATAACAGAGCTCACACCCATGGCACAAAATGGCAGCTTACCTGCAAGACAAGCATGAAACTTACACTATACATCACTCTGGTCGAAAGCTGTATCAAGCTCTAAGCCACACATACAAATGATCCACTTACCATCTTTCCCTTTGAGGACTTTCCCTCTGCTCCTCATCTGTTTGGCAGCCTCCTCGGTCAGGTGTCCAAACACCACTGATACATTGACCCCTGCCTTCTCAAACACCTTTCCATCCTGCATCACACAGCTGATTCCTCCGCCACCTGACACACACACACACACACACACACACACACACACACACACACACACAATCACAAGGAAACCGATAGTATTGACGTGAGTTCGGTTTATTTGCTCGTGCTATCACGCCATATCAGGTGAGCATCTTCTCACCTTCTTTCCTCTGCCACTGATCCACCTTGAATTTCCCACCGTCCACCTTCTCCAGCGCTTTGCAGAAGTCGGCCTGCGTCTCCATGATCAACATCTCCATCCTTGTGCTCATCTCGTCTTTCCTCTCCTGCAGCACACGGACGTCGGTCACCGGAGAAGCCATGAACCCTCTGCATCTCTCTAAGATATCCCCCTCTTCCTCCGTCTCCGTCTCCTCGGCGGCTTGGGGTACTTTTGTTGCCATTTCGGCGCTCTGGAAGTGGTTAGCGTTGGCTAGAAGTCCCGCTGCAGCCGCTGCAGCCGTCACTGCTGCGGCTCCACTGAGCGCCAGGGCTCCCCTCCTGATTCGCCCGGCCGAGGCTCTGCCTGCGGTCCCATGGGACATGAACCGCACGCTGCAGCCTTTGGAAAACCATCTCGCTCCCGGAAGAAAAGCCGGTGTCGGGCTGTGAATGGAGGATAGCGGCGAATCACCTGCAAGCCACTTTGAATGTAAAGTCAAACATCGCCTGGTGGCGATACGAGCCGTTTTGTTTACAGAGTAAAAGACGATGGTCGCCATTTGTGAAAGAAAGCCCCGCTCCTCTCTCGGTGCGTGGCGGCCGCTGGAAGTTACTTATGAAAACATTATCGTAACTATCTTGCCTACGTGCTATCAGTCATGTCATTAACACGTTAATGGGCGTGCATTTCCTCGGTAGTAACACGGCACCATGGGAAATGTCGTTCTCTGTCAGTCTCAGGAGTGAAAGGTGAAAGAGGACGGCGAACTTCAAGACCCAGAATGCAGTGCGCCTCAAAACAAACGTTGCATTCGTCGACGTCATGCTTCGTATTTTTTTTTTTGAGAAACTTTACCAGCTAAGCGAGTACTAGTACATTTTGTATTATACACATATTTATATTGGACTCAAATTCTATTTTAGTATATTTAAAATTTTGTATTTTATTTTTTTTACCCTATTTTTTTTACATTTCTTAGCTTGTTTCTATCTTTTACACGCACAATGATAAGCTGTTCCTGTTGTCCATTGTATTGTTGACCATGTGTTATCCTGCATAATGATAAATGAACCTGAAAACTTGAAACTAAACATATCTTTTGTCCTAGTATATTTTAAATTTTGTATTTTATGTTTTTTACCCTATTTTTTTATTTATTTCTTAGCTTATTTCTATCTGTTACACGCACAATGATAAGCTGTTCCTGTTGTCCAACACATTTCATTGTATTGTTGACCATGTGGTATCCTGCATGATGGTAAATGAAACTTGAAACTAAACATATCTTTTGTCCATAAAACTCAAAGATCCATTACATGCCTCAGTGTAGATGTTTTTACATATTTGATTTGTATGTTTATCAAGTTTTTATCTGAAATAAAGTTATTCGATTAACTGACTAGTACCACTGTGCAAGGGCCACGTCTTGTTGGCTATAGATTAAGCATTAACCAACGATGGCTGTTTGAGATAACTTAGTGCTCATAAGGGGAAAGTATTCCTGTGGTTACCAGCACAGTCATGATTTCAAGGAAATTAAAAGTGGAAGTTGAAAGTTGGTGAAGGAGGAAGTACAAAATAAAGCAGGATGAGTAAGATATAGTGAAAGTAACAGAAAAGGACAAGTAATTATGAGTACATTAAGAAAAGATCACAGCAACTTGAATGGTCTTTATTATAGGGAAACGTCCAACAGGCCACTGCAATTACTGTGAAGAAAACGAGGCAGTGGAGCATGTCCTCATATCATGCAGGAAGTATGAAACAGAAGGAAGGGCTATAATCTCAGATCTACAGAGGCTAGGAGGAGTGGAAGCCATGATCAAAGTTGTGCTTGAATGAGGGGACTCCAGGGAGGGGAGAAAATTGATATTTAGTTTCTGGACTAATTACAAGATTGTAGGAAAAAGAGGAAGAGCGAAGACCAGAAAGAGACAGTAATGCAACAAAAAGGATGCCAACTTCCCCAAAACCCAAAGGAAGAAGACGAGATTACTTGGTTAAACATTTATTTATAAATTCAAGATTCAAAATTATATGGCAGTGCACCCTTTGTTAAATGCCTCTCAGTTTATTTGAGCATTATGTATTTCAGCTGTTCATCATTGCAATAATAATAAGACTTCATCATATTTTTGTTGATATGATGCTTTAGTGATGCATACTCCAGAACAAACACGTTTAATTTAATGCTTTAAATCTCATAGAAGGAGCTGGAGAACGTTGGTTAAATTCACTTGAATTAAATTTCATAGGCCTACATTTTTAATATGCTATGATACTGCAACTGGCTGCTCATGTTAAACAAACACAGAGACAGTGCTGTTATTATTTTAATGGTGACCTTGTAAAATTCTCTACAGCATTACATTTCTGTTATTCGAGGTGCTCTGGGTGTTTCCTCTTGTTTATAGGTGTGTACATGGAGGTTTTTATTACCTGTGAGCGAGTTTTGCTGTGCACGCTTCCTGTATGCGCATGCGCAAGTAGTAAAGCGTGTTGTAGGTCTCTATGACGACGGGTCCAATAAACCTTTTAGAGCCGTGGAGAGACTAGAAGCAGATTATGTGGACAGGTGTTGCTCCGCGGAGACTGCCAGGCACTATGTGGGCCAGTTAGATGGACTGTCAGTCTCAAAACAACCCGACTGGATGTGTCCTTTCACCGCTCTTTAACTCAAGAGGAATACTACGCAAGAACCAGCTGCTGGTGAGTTTACTAACCATATTAACACAATTTATGCTGCTGTTTATTTCAAAAGGAGCAACAACATTTGATAAACATGATTCCTGCAAGCATGAACTGTGTCCTGACTCACCTCTTAATACTGTCTCAGCCCTGTTTATTTTTATAACAGATGTAAAAATAAACTGGATTATAGTGTTTTTGTTTGTCTGTCTTGTAACCAATGAATTTGGTTCACAACAGAACCATAGTTACGGTAAACATAATCTACAGGTGAGCAGGCAGACAGAGTATATTTGTGACAAAAACATGATAAATAGTTTATTGGTAACCCTGTAGTACTAATTTTTGTCCAGCAGGTGACGACCAATAACACCCTGTAAACAAATAACACATAGTACAGTTCATGTAACACCATACTGTATATCCACAGGACATAATGCTGATAGGGTGGATTAATGGCGACAGTAATCTAAAAACTCAAGTGCTCTTCAGTGCATGTTATTTTGTCATATTGTTTGGTTGATTATCCAAACAGATGGAACAGGATACCCTGATCTGTACTCTACCGTAGTCTATGTACTATATGTCCTTTAACATCCCCAGCCCAGGTCATAGGATGTCTTCAGAATATTAACTGCTAGGCCATCATCTGTCCAACAGGATATTTGTTATTTACACCAACATTGACATTTAGAGCAAACATTTTTAACACATGACAAAAAAAAACATATTTTTTCAATGGCAATATCCACAGTTGTATGAGTCTTCAATCAATTGCTAATTTTCATACAGTTGTAATATTGTTGGTATGAACAGCTTGTACTAAATATTTGTAACTCTTTGACATACTGTGGTTCTTTTGGTCCATAATTATGATTTTAAAATTAAATAAAAAAACAACAACTTTAAAATAGGTCAGTAGTGACTTTTCAGGAACTGCAGTCATGGTTATATCTCTGTACTGGCAAAGAAAGCTAGAGGACAAATATAATATGTCAAAAACATTTGGAAAAATGTCGTCCTTTTGGGACCATGAATATCCAGAAAACATTTCTAGTTAGTAGATGAAGAATGCGATATCTTGCTCAAGACTTACTGATATGATGTCAGCAGTGCTGCTAGTGTGGCATTAATCCTATCTGAAATGTATCTCTGATGTTCTTTCAGTGACAATAATGAGTGAGGTGGCTTGCACAAAGTCCCAGGAGGAATATGAGGACGACTTCGAGAAAGATCTTGACTGGCTGATCAGTGAGGAAAGCCGGAGTGAGGACCAGGTAAGTTGGGCCTCGCTGCACAAAGTGTGTGTAGACTGATTGCATCACCTCTTTCTTACATTCTGATCAACTCGCTTCTTTCGTTTTATTGCGTGAAACTAAGTTTGGAGTGCTGCTCTACATACTGCAGACTCTGTGCTGCTCTGGGAAAGTGTAACGGTGAGTAGTGTTGAGTTACCTGAGCTGGCACATTTCCCTATTTGCATGTGAAACCTACTCTGTTGACATACAGTGACATACTTTCACTGTGCCACTGCGGATTGCAATATTCATGACCACACTTATACATGTCTGTTATCACACGAGCACACCTATTACCTGCAAAGTATTGATGGTACTTCAATTACTTTAAAATCTAATTAATGGACGCAGAGTGTCTGCTTTTCCACCCCACAGGGCCCCGACTATGAGGATATTGAAGCGGAAATTGACAAAGAACTGGAAGAAGATGACAAACAGAAGGGAATGGAAATAAAACCAAAAAGCCACAATGAGGAGAACAATAAAACAGAGGAGTTGGAAGAAGATGAAGAGAGATGGCCTTCTCCTATGGACCCTTTAGAGTATGACTCTGACAGAGACAGCCCAAGTAAGTCATCGACTACGGCACCACCTCCTCCAGGGATGGATGACCAGACAGATGAGGAGAAGAAGTATATTTTGGATAAGATCGAGCAGGCTAATCGGGAACTGCAGGACCAGGAGGCTCCGGATATGTCAAGGCGCAGACGCCTGCATTTTAAAGAGAAGCTGGTGGACCTGGTGGTGCCACCACTGCAGTTTGAGAAAGATGGCAACAGTGGTGAGGCAGAAGGGGGAATGGACAACAAGGATAAAGCCAAGGATTCAGAGGCAGAGACTGAAGTGTCAGAGAAGCTTTCTGAGCTAAAACTTTCCCCTCGGGAGGAAAGTGTAGGATCTGGAGAATCTGGCAGGACTGGGAAGAGCACTGAGGGAGGGCAGGGGATAAAGGAGGGCCGAGTCCTTGTAGAAAAGGATGGCAAGTTTGACCTTGTCAGCCTGAATGAGGTGGAGAGTCAAGGACTTCTCCCTCCTATAGCAAACAACTACAGCGACTACGCGCACTCCTCCCGACGTCCCCAGGAGCAGACTGGGAGCTCCAGTAAGATCCACAGGTCCTCATCCTCAGCCTCTCCTCGTCCTTGTGCCGACTCTTCCCACTTACAGCAAGGCGTTGATCACCACCGTGCCCCAAGACCTCCAGCTCAGCCCAGGTGCAGGCCCAGCTCAGCCATCCACAGCCAGAGAAACAGCCAGAGGAACAGCAGCAAGCAGCGGGTGCAGTCGGCCACTGGGTCACCTTGCCAGGGCACCTACACCCTCTCCCCCCAGCAGAAAGAGCTGCTGCAAAGGATCCAAGAGAGGAAAGAGAAACTGGCCAGAGAGGTAGGAAAGAAGTGACATAGTTGGTCAGATAAAAGGCTGTAAAATGTTCTGAATTCTCATACACATGCATTATATTTATATTTCCACTTTAAGGCTTGTTGTTAATGATTTCAGTCACTTGTTTCCAACATCAGGCAGAGCAGAGGAAACGTGAGGAAGAAGAACAGAGGAGGCAGGATAACGAGCTGGCATTTAAGGCCTGGATGATGAGGAAGAGAGAGCAGTTTCTGGAGGAGAAAAGGATCCACCGAGCTCAGGAGATGGAGAGGATGAATTCTACGGTATGACCACAAGGTGGCAGTGTTTATTCAGTGGTAGGACTTTTAATAATAATGTTTATAGTGTACTCCAAGCTTTTTAGACACTTTATAGCAGAGCAGTGAATATCTAGAAAACAACCTCTCCTGCAAACGTGTAAAATTATTAGTAAAAAAGAAAGTTATACACAGAAAATTCAATCAACAGCAAATCACAGCTCTAGTCCAGGTAATTTAAAAACCATTGCTAAAAATATAAATGTATGCCATCATTTTCACCTTATTACTTGAAGTGTAATGGTTGTTCCTCATGCAGAGAGACACCAGTGACCCAGAGGAGTCCTTCAGGCTGTGGCTTCAGAGGAAGCAGGAGCAACAGCAGAAAGAGAGACAGCTGGTGGAGATGAAGAGGCTGGAGGAGGACACTAGTTACCTCTTACGCAGCCGTGAGGAGTGTGAACGTGCCTTCAAGCTGTGAGTTCACTTTTAGCTTGTCTTTCAAACACATATTTTAGTTCATTTCTCGGTGATGACATAACAGACATGACATAGAAATTAGTGTGACAGAACAATTGATTAAGTCCTCTTATATGGGTTATGGTCATATGGCATGTTTATCTTTATCCTTTTCCCATCCTCAGATGGCTAAAGCGGAAACGGGCGGAGAAGCGAGCAGAGCAGCAGGCGGCTCGAGAACGCTCACGCAGGTTGGTGCTGGAGGAGCGACGGGCACGACGCATGAGGGACCTGATGTGTACCGTCAATGAAACCAAGCCATTCAGATTCAGTGAACAGCTGGCACATCGCTTCTGAACCCAATAAACCCAACATGTCTGCTGAACTGACACAACATCACGTCATAAGGATTAATAGATTAGATCCTTTTTTGATGCTACAGATCTCTTCATGCAATAACCTCAGACTGGATGACACAAGAGTTGGTGTGGAGCATAACATCGTTTATTCTGTGTTCACTTTGGTTTTATTATTCATATTTATGTGCTGTGTTAAAAAAAAAGAAAAAAAAAAGTTTACCGCCGTGACCTCTACTCAGTAAGTGGGTAAATAATTCATCCAAATTCACTTAAGGTGTGATTGAGTCAATGATTTTTTTTACTGTATTTATTTAGTGGCAGATGCACTTTACTTGAAGCTCTTCATAAATACAAGAGAGGAAGCATTTGTTACTGTATGCCTTTTGTCAGACTGTTTTACGACAGGTTACTTGAGTGGATGAAGCGTAAAGGATTTATATGTATAAATATATACATGTGAATAAAATATTATTGGTAAATATGCCTGGCTGTTTGAAAGACATGAAACAATTTCTTCATATAAAAGATATTCTTAATCTCTTGATACAAAAGATTGCTGATGTTAATTTCATGCCGAACATTATGACACAAAACAATAAAAAAAAGCACACAATTAAATAAAGATATGGAATATTATATTTTTAATTTATAGGCATGTACACATACATTTGTGTGCTACAGCATTTCAGAATTAAATATCAGTGAAACAAAAGTGACTAACCTCACAAAATGACAGGATTAAGTTTCTGGTTAGCAGTTTGAATCGATCTAATAAAAAATAAAAAAAAGCTACTCTTTGTATATTTCTTCCCATTGGATTTACAGTGCACGACTCGGCCTATCACCTGTATCATCAACACAAATATAAAGAGATAAAAGACCGAACAAATATGTATTCCTTGAAACAGGAACGATTGACATCTTTTATGAATAAAAGTTCCTCATATTAAATGCCGACAGTTACAACAGCAGCTGTCTATTATTAAAAACACATAAATTAAAGTAAACCTCAAACACATAGACCATGTTCTCATGTCAGTGAACATGTAAACCAGTATTCTGCTCTGTGTGCCCAGAAAAGAAGAAGGAGTGGGTCATCACGCCAACAACAAGAAGAAAAGTGGACAAAAGACATTTTCAGTTTCAGACTTGACACACAGAGAAAGACAGAGTGCATGATCATTAAATATTCAGCATATTAGAACATATCTCTTTCTTAGCTTTTAAGTTTTTGTATGAGAGCTATTTGAAGATCAGAAACAGTGCACTGCCTACGTTGAAAATAATTATTACCGGCACTGAAATAAAGAAAACATTATTGAATAACATGTAGTTAGTAATAGCATATGTAACAGTACCAGTGAAGACGGAATCTAAATTATTTTGTAACTACTGACCACTGAATTAAGGTATTTGTTAATATCTGTACATAGTGTTTTTGATAAACTGAATATGTTGTCAAGAACAAGACTGACTAAAGGTTTTTAAAAAAAGAAGAAAAAATGTCAACCACCGTTCTTCTCTTTGGCTTCTTCACAGTTCAGAGAGATTACAGGTACGAACAGTCTTACATGAAACTTTGCCAACTCACCAGGTGCAAGAAAACAATGTGAATTAGATTTTTTCTCTACTAGAGGTTGTTACTGGAAGGAAAGATAAAGAACTGAAGGTAAACTCAAGTACTGGTGTGTAGAGAAATACGAGTGACAACACAAAAAATGACAATATTATTAATCTTGCACTTCAAACAGTACAAAAATAGAAATGTTCTGATCCAAAGGTCAATTCAATAAATAGTTAAAATATATAGAACCATTTGATAGAAGGACATGGGGCAGGGTGAAGCTGTTTTTCTGCTTCTACAGTTCATCTTTAGGGTTGATGCTGAGGCCTTGACCCCACACAGCCTGTACGTCTAACTCCTGGATCACCTCATCTGCCTGCAGTCTCTCCTGGGAGGGAAAGAGAAAAAGGATTGAGGAAGGTCAGAATAGTCAGAGAAGATTTTGAAACAAAGCAAAACACAGCTGGAAAGTTCATATTCAAGGTTGGGCAATAATGGTATTCAAGTTAGTCTAAAGAATTCATCAGATGGGATTTTGCAAGAGGTGATCTCTGGCTCAACACTTTCTCAGGGGGAACTGGGACATCCATCATTTTCTGTCGGTCTGACGTGTCCCATAGCAAAAGAAGAAGAAACGCTCTCCAGAGTTTATGATTTCAAAACAGAGATGTCTTAATACTTAAAGCTGCATGTTGTGTTGACTGAGACTGTAGAAGAGAAATTATGACTACTTCTTGAAATAACCTCTGCCTCTGCATACACACAGGCTTTGCTACACATCCAGCTGGAGGTAAAGAATAAAAGTATCCCTTGCCATTTATCTCAGAGCAAACGCATTTACTATCTTACTATTTGATGAACTGTTACAACATTTAGCTGCTACGTGACAATTTATTCCCCTACAGACCAAGAGTCTACAGCCATGCAAAATCTTAGTCTAACATTAACACAAAATAGAGCTGAAGCTGAGGCGAATGTCATTTATTTAGTGTTTTAATAGAAGTATTGAGCAAATTAAAATTTTGACCTAACGATGATGTTAAAATCAGTTAGAGTCAGAGGAACATCAAAGTTATTAAAATGAATCTTGAGGCTGTCTGAACCAGTTTCATGGCAATCCATCCAAAAGATGTGGAAACATTTCACTAAAAAACAAAAAATATTTTTTTCATTTAGAGATAAAACTCAGAGGATCACCAGTAAAACATTAGTTTACCAGTTCTCTGAAGAGTGGGTCCAGGGTGAACCACAGTGCGACAGCACACCTCTGCCCGTTGGTGACGGCCCTGACGCCGTGTGGATTCTCCCCTCCTGATGAGAAACCCACCATCCTGCCACATCTAGGCTTCACTGATGCCTGGAGAGGGCGGAAAAAAATAACAGGAACAGAGGTGAGGTTCAAATTACCATTACAGTATGTGTTCATATTAGCTGATCAGAAACTGTTCATTTCTAAACTATCTATACATTATTTAATGGACTGCTTAAGAGGAGAGTGTGAGATGTCTTACCGTGACTGTTTTGGCATCCATTTCTGTGAATATGAACTCCCCTCCATCAAAATCTCCATTTAGATATAACAGTGCACTGAAAATAAAAAAAGTAAACAAAGCTTTAGCACAGACTCAACATTTATTATTACTATTATCACTATTTCTAATCGTTTTGACAACAGTAGCCTCATACCTGTAGTCTCTGTATGTATATGCTGGTGGTTCTTTCCAGCACTCATTGGCCTCGGGGTCCAGCAGACAGTTGTCAGCATGGATGGGATGGCTTAGGTCATTCCTGTGATCTTGCTGACCTTTGAACGGACAACCAACACACAAAAAAACATGAATACATATTGATACAGCCTTTCAAATACTTTTAAATCAACACAGAAAACATGTTTTTTATCTTCCTTCCTTCTCTAGATGTCTAAACCTACCACTACCCTATCACACTGTGAATCATCAAGGATTTCCTCTTGCAATATTTTGCTTTTGTTTTGACTGTAACGAACAGGAATTGAGCTGAGCTTGTGTGACGATCATATCTGTGTGTGGGTGACCTGTGATGGCTGTCCGGCACACGAGGTGTGTGTAGGAGAAGTGCAGGGTGGAGTTGAGCTGGAAGTAAGACTCGATAATCCGTCTTGCTCGCTCACTGGCATCGTAGAACAGACGAGCGCTCCTCATTGGCACTCTGCCCTCGTAAGCGTACTGGAGGAAAAACGTGTAGAGTCAATCAATAAATCAGGAGAGATAGCCTACAGGTAAACCGTGACAAACTGTACAAACGATTTCTGGCAACCTTGACTGTTTGGGTGGATGCAGTCTGAGTAAAATCATGCAGTGGAACATTTGATTATGTTTAGAGGTTACTGTACCTGCAGTGTCTTGAGGACAGTGGCTCCTTCAAACTTCTCATTAGGCGTGTGTGGAGACATCCTCCCTCTGTAACCATCTCCTGCCATGGTGACAGCCTGAAAGACCAAGCCAGAATTAAGCTTCAAATACAGGCTCACACACATTTAATGTTAGCACAGGAATAAACACTCTGACAGCCAAGAGTAAACCTACACAGTAAGATTTAATGACGCGATTTAAAAATTCCTATTCCATTAACATCGTGTAATGTCCTTACATGTGCCAGGTGTCTGAGGTCTGAGCACTCCTCCTCAGATATAACATGATCCAGCAGCACCCGTTGGGTCCCGTTTAAGGCCGCAGAGTTCTGCACCAGCTGCACACTGTCATACACCAGGGAGCCACCTACACAGATCACAGAACAGTATTAAAAGAATGGAACATGTTATCTCAACCATGGTGGCCAGAGAGGATCTAACTGAAGATCTAGCTGCTTATCTCCTTCTGCTTCACCTCTGTTCGCAGTCATGATTTACCTTCTTTAAGATGCTGTGGAGCAGTGACTGTGATGTTCTTCTTCTCCGAGATTGGAACATACTCCATCCAGCCGTCTGTACCAGAGGGAATCCTGAGAAAACAGATTACATTTTTTTTCATTAGAAGTCTAATTATGATTTTAAACTTGCAATAATCACTTTGAGCTATGAACACAACATTGACAAATTATCCTCTCTTTCTCTTTAGTTCTCTTTTTGATCTTCACCAACTCCAAAACAGGAAATGTTTGGCTCTTTAGCTACTAATGCTCCACTAACCTATGGAGCCAATGGCACACTGAACAAACTTAACCGGTTAAGATGTTCACTTAAAAAAATGACCTCAAAATAGAGAGTGAAGAGGATATCTTCTGTAATTCTACTTGGAAAAAAAATCTGAAGCAAGCAGTCATTATTTAGAAGATAACACAGGGGAGTATTTTATCTTTGTGTGAGCTGGAAAATGAAGTCATATCTGGTTTTATAATCTTCTTTTGAGTTGCACCAGAGTGCCTGTTGAAAAAGGTTACACCACCTTAAAAGAGACTTTTAAATACTAATTACAGGGAATGCATCTCCCATTTACCACTAACACCGGGGCCATGTGCATACAGCGTCGCTATGGTGACATGTGCTATATGTGTACTTTTGTGGTAATTGTCTGTTTGAGAGCACGGCAGACTGACTTCATGTAACACGGACAAAAATGGATTTAATATGTCAAATCTGACCAAACAAGGAGAGACAGCCATGGCACACCAAACAAACATGTTTGATTGGACTGGTCTGTCTGCTGTGTGCTGAGCAGATAGCACAAAGTTGTTGCTGAAAACAAAAAAAGTGAGAGTGAACTAAAACAATAAGCTGAAATAAGATCTCTGTTTTCTTACAAAAATATTGGTTGTAGCTGGTCAGATAATGAGAGAACTGCAAAACATTGTATTATGGTTTATTCAAGAGAACACTTGACGTTACACTGTTCAAAGTTTTGCAGATGCTGAGCTCTTTACCTGTTTGAGTCATCTCTTCCACCTGTGCTGCTCCAGTAATTCTGCAACAAAGACAAGGAGAAATCTATAATCTGCACAAAAATGTGAAATATGACATGTGTGTTGGGCCAGCAGGTGTCGCTGTTGGTTGAAAAGACAGTAGTGCACATTGGCCGTGCCAAACACCTGTTACCCTTCTTCGAGTGAGCCAGGCAGCAGGGGCACATTAATGGTTTACACTCCCAGCAGAAGATCTGGTCTGCATCAGAGACATGTGTAGAGGCTTATGGACAACTGCCTGTTAAATTACACAATCTAATTTCATCTCGGGGCAAAACTGAGAATTAAAGGCCGCTGATCTGTCAATAAATACTGACAGTCTGCTTTGAGTTTATAGTACGTAAGAAAAATGAGACACATTTGGGATAATGTTGTTTTCTATTAACTCACCCCTTCAGTAAATTCCACACCCATGGTTTTACTGCCAATCAGCAGGAGCTCCAGTTCCTGTTTGTGCCTCCTTAGGTACCATGCAGCTTTCTGTGTACACAAAGGTTTATGTTAAACAGTTTCCTGAGTTATTAAGGCAAATGCATGCTTTCATCCTGATGCTGGTGGGAGGAAAACAACTGTTAAAAAAAATGGTTTAAATACATCACATTCTTAACAGTACCATAAATAAACGTTCCTGCCAATGTTTTACATTCTTAACAGTACCATAAATAAACGTTCCTGCCAATGTTTTAGTTAATCATCTCGTAAATCTTTCTTTGTTTTGAGTGTGCAGTCACAGACTCTTGTCCTTTTGCTGTATTTCTTGGTACACTTCTACTAAACATTTATCCGTCGTCCATCAAAGCTTATCAGCATAACTATTCCAAACTCTAAAAGGCGACAGTTTGCTCCGGTCCTGACGCGGGAACCAGAAAGAGTTTCTCTTTCCCTTGGCTCTGTTCGCCTCAGTGCCAGGACTAATGGAGTGTGATGGCCTCTCTTTTTCTTTGTATCCTGAACAGTTTTACTACTGTTTCCTGCCTTGAGTAAAAACTTGAATGACAGCCTAAAATAGTACAGTAGTGATAGACACTGGATCTAAAAGGTTTTACAGGAGGCTAATAACGATGAAGATATATAAAGGTTTCTAATAATGACATTCTTTCCTGAAGATCTTTGATAAAGTTGTAGTTATTTAAGGCACGATGACCTGATATGCACTGAGTCTGACATTTACCAGTGAAAAAACAGTCAGTGCTCTCTGGTGGACAAGCTATGTATTGGAATCACTTTTTGGCATTTCTGTTCTTCATTTTCTTGTCACTTATTGTTTGACATACAGTATGTTGATACAGATATATGTACAGTAATATCAGCTGTTTTATTGGTCTGGTTGTTGATGTGTATGTATGTGTGTGTTACAAAAAGTGCGTGAGTAAAGTTTTGAGTGTCAATGTTCTAGACAACTACATACAGTTCTGTATTTCTTTTTAGTCTGTGTGAGAAGGAGGGAGGTGGTCGGAGGTGGGGTTTCATAAGGGAGTCTGTGATGATGAATATTATGAAACCTGACTATCCAGTAGCCTTTTTCTTGCAGTGGTTAAAAAAAAAGAGATGCCCTTTTTTCCCCAGCACCCTCAATACAAACAGGCCACAAATTGTTCCAGAGACTTCTGTGGGCACCCTGACATGACTTTTCCTCCTCCTCCACCGTTCCTGAAAGGCCAGATTCTTTGGCAAGGAGGCAGATCAGGCCTGGCACTGAGATCTAGGGCTCTGTAAATGAGCTCCCCAAGGCTCGAGGAAGGAGAGAGGACGTAGGGAGAAGAGGCGATCTGTCAGCCAAGGACTGTACTGTAAACTGACGGGACTGGAAAGACTTGAGGGCTACAAAAATGTAAGCTATGAGTAGAAAAACATAAGCATGAGCTGCAACACGTCCACTCTCAGCCTCTCTTTATCTCACACACACACACACACACGCGTGCGCAATGTCAACGACACACTCACATATCCACACAGTCCTGCTGGGAGCCTCGCTCACACTAATGAGTACCAGGCTTTCTAGGAAAAAGAAGTTGTGGAACTGGGAGTTAAACAAGGTGCTGCTTGACTTTTCTGAGCAGCTGATGAGAGTTTGAGAAGGACAAATTCTGAGTCTGAATCGGCTGATGAGTAGCCAGTCTGAACAAATTTAATTTTCTATAGCGGGCAGACATTCAGACCAATTATGGATACCAGGGGGGCAAGAAAAATATAAAGAAGCGTGTCCAGAGGAAAAAATATGCTGTCATAAACACATTGACGTAGAAAAATTTGTTTAATACATCCAGCTGGAAGGAGAAAAGCAAAGTTAAAGAGGCATTTGCTGCCAAACTGCAAGTAGCAAGTTCATCCAAGAAATACAGCAAAAGGACGGCTGCTGCTCTACTCTTTTTCTCTCAAATCCATGCTTTTCCTCTCCAGTCTCTTTCCCCGCATGTCTTTTCCCCTTCCCTCTTCTCAAGTCTCCCCCGACACCGCTGCTCGTGTTATTGTAATGCTTTTTCTACTCAGTTTTCCCAGTCTTGAAATGAATCACCCACATGTCATGTAAGTCTCGTGCCAGACTTCAGTGGTCTTCTCACATTATTGCAGTTTTATGCTCATTAGACTTGTTTCCGTTTAGATCTGATTTTAAAATGATGTGTTTAATTATGGCTTTCCGTATCATATCTGATTCTGCAGATAATCTAAATATTTAAAGCTTGGTCTACTTTTTTCAATCTGCCATTACTTACATTTTTCTTTCTTTCAAACATTTCAATCTGTTTTATTTTATTTTTATGCCTTTCTATGTTTTTACTCTGCTACTGGAAAGTATAATCTGGATAACAACTGTCCAATCTCCTTTTTATTCCTTGTTTTAAACTCCTGGTTCAGTCATTAACCCGGTCATTGATGATGAGACACAGACACACTGATCCACCCCTCCTTCAAAATATCCCCATGATGATTTCCTTCTCAAATTAATAAAACATCCATTTGGAAAAATGTAAAAATCAAATTCATTCATCCACTTTCACCCATTATTTATTGTCTCTTCAACCATCTACCCGTCTCCACCCCACAGTAACAGCAGATCCTGACCTCTCTTGGCTTGCCATCATGTCCGAGCACCTCTCTGTAGTAATCCACATTTTCCATCACAAACTCCTCTTCCTCGTGGAACAATTGGTATGTCAGAGCACACTGTAACGCCTCCTCCAGCTTTTCCACTGCAGAGAGAAAGAAAGCAGTTAAAGTGAGTTTACATATGAACACAATTAACCCGGGGTAACCTGAGGCGTTTGTGACCTCTAGTAGCACTCTGGAGCTATTTATTCATGAGCGAGCACCCACTGATCAATAGGTGGCGGTAATACACCAAGACATTGTCCTGAATGATACACAGTGCATTTTGGTGAATAAAAGTAAATGAAATATCAGCAGGACACCTTTAGGGAGCTACAATCACACACATACACAAAGATCTTGGTAGGTGCAGAAGAGCTGCTTTGGGTTCCTACTGTTTTCTACAAAGCTGCTGAGCTATCTACAGGATGTCCAGTGTGTGTGTGTGTAATGTGGAAATGTATCTATCATGGATGACATTCCAATACCATTACCACAATGGAGCAAGAGCTGCTCTCTGGTTGACATAGTGGAAAAAGCCTGCACACAAACATACACACACACTCTCACACACGTCATTGTCAGTGATGAAGTCAGACAAACATACAGCAGGACTGTCCGGTACTCTTCCTGGTACTGAACAAATGCAAAAAGACTTTTTTTTTTAAATTCAAACACCGATCCACAAACATCCAAATACCTTATACTCTAAAAGGCTGCTGCTAAATGCACACACAAACATTTTTTTTACTAGCTTGTAAAAATGCAGGGTTAACCAAAGACTTCCTGTCTTGGCAGAGGCTGAGGCAGCGTATCTGCTGTGTGTTCCCAGGTCAATACAAGTCTGGAGGTTTAATCTCAGTCAAACAGTAAAACGTCACAGTGGATTTATTTAGGAAACTTAAGCAGCTAAAGCACAATGAAAGGCTGCTGAGTGATGGCAAGTGTCCATTGCGGCAGTGTGGTGTGGAGCCACTGAGGAGTGTAAAACACAGCAGGCCACGGCACTGCTGGGTGTTAGAGGACTCAGATTACTGACGTGTGGTGACTGACATAGATTTCTAATTTTGACAGTGAAAATGCTGGTACTTAAAAAAGAAAATGATGCATGTCCTTTGTGTTAGCATCCTTGTATGCCAAATTTAAAACATAACTGCCAACATAAAATTATTTAATGAGTCCTTACTTAACATAACTAATTTTTACTTTTAGTAAATTAAGGGTGATTAAGAAACTTAAGTTATTTAATTTGACTGTAAAGATATGCCCCCTGCAAAAATTCAGCATCGTACCAGAAAAAAATATCTTCTTTGAACACTATCCTTTAGATTTCAGTGCTGGCTGATTTAGTGACACGATTAGAGATGGTAATGAATCCTAATACAGTTGTAATAGTGATCCCAGAGTTCAATTTGAAGGGACTCTGCGTAATGACTTATTCTCCTGGAAATACAACAGAAGAAGAGTAATTGGTGTATTTGTTTACAGCACACCCCAACAAACTGTGGGCTGAGGATTCACTGAATCTTGTTTCAATAAAGAAGACTAAAAAGAGTCTTACAAAGCGATAATTTAAGAAGGAATTACACCTCCATCTGCCTTTTGTTCTCCTAATTCGCCCAACACATGCATGCATCGCTTCCTGGCGATGCCTCGCGCTCACGTACAAAATGAGAAGTCTATAGTACAGGCAGAATAAAGTGAATGGTCACCATAGATAATATAAAAAGTAAAGAATGTAATTTAAAAAAACCTAAAAACTGATGTAGATTGGTTATTTCATAAGCAGTGGCACACACAATACCCTTTGAGACTTCCACAGACAAAACACATCCATCAGCCACTGTGCTCTCTTGGTGTATTTGCACAGACCCAATGATTCACTTTGCTTTATACGAGCCACATGCTTATGGGTCATTAAGTATAATCTAATGATCTCACAGCTATTCAGCACACTGTCTTCCCCAACTTGGCTTTGTTGTAATGCCAACACCCTTGTCTACTACCTTATCAACAGCAGAAGACTTGAAGCTATTTATTCACACACACACACACAGAAACACACCTGAGAGCCCTCACATCAGACTGGATACACCCATATAAAGTTTGCCCAGACAGATGCACAAACACTTGCCAGGTAATGCAATTAATACTTGCGAGACATAGTGAACCTCCAAACAGGGTGCGGCCATCTGTTGATTGATTTGCCACAGCTCTTTGTGGTCACCACAAGTTCTTGTATGTGCATGTACTATGTGCATGTGTTTGGGTGTATGACCTATGGGTGTATCCATCTCCTTTGTTCATAATTACACCAAGCATACTCAGATAGATGGTCATGTTTTGTTCTCTGCTCCACACGGTGTATAACTTACCCTGGTAGTAGGCAAACTGGAGGTAGTCGTAGTGCAGAGGCAGGTAGTTCTCCATTGGGGAGAGGCGGCCAGGGCGGGTGGCGAGGTCTCGAACACACTCGTGTTCACAGTGCAGCACCTGAGTGAAATGATCTGCAACAAAATGGTTTCCGATCAGTTTTTAGATCATAAGCATAAATTTGAGATAAACATCCTGTTCTTGGATTTTGTGTTTGACTTCTTATTTGGCAGTAAGTAAGTGGATCCTGAAACACAGATATAACTGAGGGGAGAATCTGATTTTACACAAAACATCTGTCTATTAATCCGGGAATAACTGTATATACCACCTTAAAAAGGTGGATGGAGCCATGGAGTTGGGATCCAGAAATCTGTCTCCTAATGTCTTGTGTACAGGTAAGACAGAAATGGTTGGTTCAGTCCCACATAGTTGAAACCAGTAAATGATTTTCATCAAAAGAACAGTGGTCACCACTGTGAAGTAAAGAGTGTTTATACTCCAGTAACAGTTTGTTATATGACCATACTGCTGCACCCGTTGACTCAGACTCTGTGTGGTCTGTTGTAAATTGAATTGAATTGCACTGATGCAATATGGTCAGTGTTACAGAGTGATCTCATATTCACAGCCATCGACTCCGCTGAGATCATCAGTGGGTTTAGGGATCGCTCTGATTTACACATTTGAAAACCAGCTGAAAGTAATTAATTACTTTCTCGCATTACAGACAGGTCTAACAAAAACCAACAGCAGCTGATCTCTAAGTCAAGCCAGATACATACTCATTATCCTTATTTTATTGACCACAGAGAAACCTGTTTGGCATCAAGGCCTGATGACTGACGACAACAGAGTGTGCAAAAGTAGAAAAAAGGACACTAATAAGACATCTAAGCTGCATCAATTACAAAAGCTGATAAAGTTTTATTACTGACTGTCATTATAACATATTCCAATGGTGAAATTAATAAAAATGATACATAAAACAGATGTTCAAAATTGCTCTGAAGGTGTTTCAGTGTTGGTAAATGTTCTGGATTCTGGATTCATCCGAGTACGTATTTATGAGGGGGAAGAAACCCGTTGGAATGAGTTCGACTTGATGAGCTGTAACAAATCAAATACAACCACTCCAACATGATGTCGTTCCCCGTTGCTGTGATCACATAAATGTTGTTCTCCTTTCAACAGTACAGTGCTTTCATGTCTTTGTTGTCCCTCAGGTGGTGAATCCTGTTGTTTGTTGATCCTTCAGGGAAGGCAGATTTCACACAGTCCTACATATCATTTCCTCATGTCCAAGCCAACACTGTGTGTGTGTGTGTGTGTGTGTGTGTGTGTGTGTTGTGAGCGTGAATGTATAGTGAGGTCACTCTTGAGCAGCTGCAGCACTACTTTCCTCACCCTCAGACAGCAGAGTCTTGGTCTGTTTCAATCTTTTCAAGAGCCTCAGAGGAGGATAGATTTGAAGTGTGTTAGGCCAAGTCATGCAGTACTGTAGAGGGATGCAGTTTCTTGGTCAGAATATATTTTCTGCTGAAAATCAAACCACTACACGGGAAAATAATTCTATGAGATCCTTTCTCTTTTATGAAACTCACATAACCGATTGTATTACTCTCAAAAACTAGATACAGTACATACATAAATCTTAACACAAATAAACATCATAATCACAGGCTCAACTATAGCGGTGCTATGGAAAATAATCCTCTGATTGTAAGTAAAACAAAGCACGGCCAAAACTAATTAGCCGTCTTTTCTGTGTTTATCCAACCAAGCTGAACACATTTGAGACAAAGCACACTTGTCAGCAATTAAGCTGCGGCTACTGCACAAAACTTGCCTCAATTTCCAAAGAGAAAGGCCAGACTTGTGTCAACAAAAGCACCACTGACCAAAGTTGATGTATATGTGTAACAGCGTAATCGCATAATTATGATCTGGTGCAAGAGTTTTGCTGTGGATGCACGCATCTCTCCACATCAAACACGCCTGATTTTTTTTTTTTTTTGCAGGAAGGCAGTTAAGGCCCTCAGACTCCTATTGGCTGCACAGCATGCCGTAAACAAACTGAAATAATTACACAGTACATCCAAGTGTGAGCTTATTTATGAACCTCATTAAAACTGTGTGAGTAATGCTTGGTGAGAAAATAATGCTGACGTTCCTCTCTCTAAGTGTCACTTTGATGAATTCCCGGGGCTGCTTCGCTGAGCTGTAACTGTCTTACAGTGACCTCTGTTGTTGAACTGCTCATGTTTAGTTTTGATTTATTTCCATAGGGTATTATTATGCTGCTATCCGGTTACTCCATATAAATCAGTAAGATAACAATTAATTGTCTATTTTGGTCATTATGTAAATGTACTGAAAGTCAGACTGATTTGAGAAGCTCATTAGGTGGAGTCTTCAGGTGCTAGTAGAAAGATCTGAAACTGAAACCAAACAGACTTACATTACGAAGAAAATGTAACTAAAACAATAAGAAAGCACAGATACTGTGACAAGAAATATTAAAAAGGTTTGCTGTTCACCAGCCAACACTCACTGTCATGTGAGGAAGCCTCTGAACCAGAAAAAGAGAGAGTGCCAAACCGGACTGAGAAACTCCCCGAAACATTTTCAAATGAAATTCCACACAACAAAACATTGAAAATTTGTTTTAAAGAAGTGGAAACATAACAAGAGTTGCCAAGAAGGAGTCCTCAAGTTGCAGGAAAGAAACAAGGTCAAGTGAGGTTAAAGAGAAGTAATGAAGAAGAGAAAGGGGGACAGAGAGCGATCTTGTAGTGAGTCTCAGGAGCATTCGGCCCACTATCCTGGCACTGGTTCATGCTGTTTTCCTGGACTGTAACGGATGTTAATAGAGCATGTCTACCAAATCCCACGACTGGAACTGAACACAGTTCTCAGTTTAGAGCAGCAGAAAATTTCATTTAGTTATCACTAATGAGGGCTTGGACCAGTCTTTCAGTCTTGTTACTGACTGTGCTTTTCAATGCATTGATTAGTGGAGAGCTACTTTTCCTCTGTTATCTAATGTAGAATGGTTGCTAAAATAGCCAGTCCAAGCTCAACTTTAAAATCAATATATTGATCTGGGCAGTCAGTTCAGATCAGCAGGCTCTGGTATGTGCCATGAGTCTTCCAAATCATGGTTTAATACACATTAATGGCATCATAAGTAGGGTTCATTGGCCCTCAGTGGTCTGTAATGTGGTATAATGTGGCCCCACCTTTTAAACTTATGTCAATCAGATTACTTACATATGCAGAACCGTAAACTTTAAAATCTGTAATTTGTGATGACTTCAGAAGAGCTGCTCCAATCTCTTTCCAGCTTTTAACAAACCTAGCTGCTGTGATTAACCACACATAAGTGAAAAACAGTGGAAAAGTTTCTGGGATGAGCTTATAAAATCTGCAGGGAGCCTGTTGTCTACATTATATCCTTTGCTTGCTACACTGTACCTGATCTGCTCCAATCTGTTCCTACGAATCTGCTCTGAAGCCTTTGCAGTTAGACTTTATTTACATCTTCCTGCCTCCAAGAAACAAGCCAACGCACTGACATAAATCTCTGTATTTCAACACGTCGAGCGCCAGAAAAAGCTTGCTTGGCAACCAATGAAAACAAATATTGATAAAATAATTTGAAGCTTAACTGTAACCAACAGTCTGTTTCTTTCTTTTGGTTATTTTCTTTTCAAAGAGATTGGGAATAACCGGCGGCAAATCAAAACGGAGAAGTTTCGATTATTAAAATACTAGAAGTATGTCAGGAAATAGAAGTATTAAAAGTAAAATACTAAATGCAGAAAAATATCATGCATTAATATAAAGCAGGTTGATTTGAGCTGTTAAGTTATTATTATAAGTAATTTTCATTATGGATTAATCTTCTGATACAGTACTTGACTAAATTTACCTTGATTATTTAAATGTGTTTTCATAGCCATTATTATAGCTATGGATGTAACTCCAGGAGCCTAAAGCAACATGGCTGATATCAGTTGTCTGTCCTTTGACCAAGTGCCAACTTCCATCTAGTGCCAAGCCGCTGCCAGGAAGATTTGATCACTTAGTGAGCATGAAGGGTGTTGTTTGGCCTTGTCTAAGCCTCCTCTGTGCTCCCTGTCAGAACAACAAAACCCAGCTGGTGCTCAGGGTCACGCAGCACAGACAGACGCGTTGGTGGAACAGTCACAATAAGTTGATAAAATGCTCCGCTCCACATACTAAATAAACAGTCTCATTCCTTTCATCTATGACTGACTCTGAGGATCAGAATCTTCTCAAGACAAGATTTATGAAACCACTGTCAGAGCATTGTGTGTCCAAAAATCAAAGTGGTATTTACACAAAAACACCAGACACCCAAACACAAATTAGACGCCACTTTGTTCCAGTACTAAAATACGACAATATGCTACGATTCTAAAGGGAAATTAGAAGCACAAATAATAAAAATCAGCTTTGAAAATGCAGCTAAACCAATGTTGTACTGTTTTCTGTTTACTTTGGCACTGCATGTTCATGGTTTTTAAATAAGTCCCAAGTGTCATATGAATATGATCTATCCAACATCAACATGTTGTTGTGGATGTAACACACAAATATGAATATGAAAGGTTCTAATTAAAAACACAGTGTAAACACTTAATTAAAGAGTAAATACTGCAGATTACACCAACTAGTCACATACTACATCGTGCCTATCTTCATGCTGGGATTTTAAAGCAATATTTATTGTTGTTATTGTGTTACTTATATCAAATATGCAACTCTTGAGCATGTTTTGTGTTAGTTGAGGATAAACGTGGGATGCAAGAAGCATGTCAACTACCGTTTTTCTGTTTGAGTAAATATATTCAGATGTTGGCTCTTACCTGATATGACTTCATAGAGGCTGTAACGGTACCGGAGGTAATCATAGCCCTCAAACCTCTGAGGCCATTGACACAGGGCTCGACACTCCATGTCTGCTTTATAGTACTCCACCAGAGCCTCCTCAAACAGAGCGATGGCTCCTTCGTAGTCGCCTTTGTCGTACAACCTCACCGCCGCTGTGAAGGAGTGCTGCAGTGGAGGAGAGACAGAGGATTGTCAGAGAGGAGTGATGGGATAAGTTTTTATGACCTTTGGTGTTCAGCAGAGCTCTTTATGAATTGTTGGTGTATTCAAGTATTTATCTTGTAAAGTTTTTACGAGTCCTCTGGTGCAGATCACGCTTCCTGCAGCAGCAATGATCATTTGTTTGGGATAAAGAGAAAGATAGCTGGGTGGATTAGCTAACAGTTTCTAGATAGGATTCCCACCGACACTTTTTTATGAATAGATTTAAAATGAGACATAATAATTCAGAGTAAATAATAAAGACAACATTTGTGAAAATGTAAAGAATATGTATCTACACCAACAGAGCACAGAGCAAGTCACGAAGACACAATACTTCATAATTATCAATCCTAGAGAACGCCAGACAAAAGTAGTTTGATTTGTACTGAGTAAGTAGTTTCTCAGAGAAGGTGTTGCAGGAACTTGTGCGAGCTTGTGAATAAAGAGAGAATGGATGGGCAGAGAGGGGAATGAGAGAGGCGGTGAGAAAGGGTGAAAAACTGTAAACGAATCAGTGCACAAAGGATCCAAAACTCTTAGGCATTCAGGGCTTCACCACAACCAGCTCTAAAAAGGCCTAAATGAGTTTCCAGTCATTAAACTGCAAGGGCTATTAACACAAAGGCCTTTTCATTTCAGTGACAACAGCTTTATTTTTCCTTTTAGGAAAGAGGCAAAGTAGAAGGAGACAGACCTTTGGGCCAGGATTGAAAAAGAAAAGGGTGAAAGGCAACAGGTGCCACTCATGATATGAAACATGTTCAGACAGAAGCATCAAACAAACAAAATGAAATTAGAAATAACCAAAAAGTGTACCTGTGTCTCGTATATTGTGATTTTCTGGCTTACCTGGTGAGGCCGGGCTTCACGGTCCACAAAGTGTTCCTCCTCAACACCCTCCACGTTTTTGTACTGCTCCAGGTTCTGACCCATCTCCACATGTTCTGGGTTGGCCTGGAAGTAGGTGTGAGCTGCCGCTGCCGCCTTATCAGGCTGCTTCAACTAAAGGTAGACAAAAGAAAGAGAGATGTTAATAAAATAATAATAACAGAAACCTCTTATGAAAAGCACAAATTCACCGGTGTAAGTCAAATTTAACTGCATTTTTCTGTTACATCAATCTTTCATAAGTGCTGAAATATGTCAAACTAGATTCTCAGAATTTAAACAGAAACAGGTGGACATGTTTCCATTATTAAAAGCTGATGAAGTCCAAAGTTCATATGTTACTCTGAAGTTAAGGTGTTTTTAGACAATCTGCAGACACATCTGCTGAAGCTGCTCCTGAAGGAAAAGAACAGACAACTTGGAAAAATACGAGGGCCTATTTAACCTTTTCCTCATTCATTTAGGAATCCACTTAAAATGAGTACTATTTATGAATTTCTTCAGAGAAGAAGTCAGCAGATTTACGAGGGCGTACTGTTCTCATCCATATCCTGTCATTACAGAGAACTGTCAGCATTAAAGCTAATGTGATCGATGAGGTCTATGAAGGACATGAACTTAATAAATGTTGGGAGTATTAAAATAAAAAATTCACCCTAAGTATGCTGTCCTTTTCCTAAGAAATGTATCTAACACAAACACAGCTGAAAAGATACAGTTTACTGTAGTTAGTTGTGGGTTAGATAAGGGAAACAATGGCTGGAAGGGACGTCTATGTTAATGATACTGATTCAGTGCAGACCATGCCCTGTATGAGTGACTTCAAAATTAAAACAATCACTGCAGCTGTTATATATCAGCGTTGGCAGCTGGTTGAAGCCGTGCATAAAAATTTTATTGTTTTGAGTTTTAGTTTGCAGAAATCTAGATTGAGTATGCAGTGACAGACTCCCAGAAGAAGAATCCCAGATGAGCTTATTATGCCAAATTTATTATAAAAGAATATCATTTTTACCTTACACTTAGACATTTTTTACTTTTGACATTTTATGGTGATGTGCTTAGTTTCACTCAATTCCTGGATAAAGGCTCAACATAACGTCAGATTACACCAAATACTTAAAAATCTTTGTCCTAAAGTGTTTCTGCCACCGGGAAAGTGGTAAAAACAGTCAAATTTCCCTGAACGAATGTATCTCTGCGAACTTAAAATTGCAGAACTTCTTCCTCTGGAAGCATTCCGCTCCATCTTAAAAAAAAGACAATGGAAATCATTTGTACAGTGCCTATGCTTTTAAATTGGTAATGTATCTATAACTGTTACTGTTGTTTGTCTGTTTTTTTACCACTATGACGTGTGCTGCTGCCTTTCTTGGCCAGGTCCCCCTTGTGAAAGAGGTCTTGATTTCAATGGGTTTTTTATCTGGTTAAATAAAGGTTATAAAATAAAAAATAAATCTCTGAACCATTTCTTTAACCAGTCACACACTTTTAGGCTAATCTAGGTGATCTCCTTTTGATAACCAATCCTATATTTCACTTCAATTCACTGAAACTGTTCGGAGGCCCCTTGTGAGAAGTTAGCATGAAAGACAATACCCCCCAGCATACTATACAGTACATGCCTTACTTTAACATCAAAGGTAACATACAGCACTTGTGGATATCGTCTCAGCAACAAAAAACAAAGCTCAGTTCAAAGAGGAAGATCCCAGATGCCTGGTGCATGCTGGTTTCTTAAAGATGTAGGATGCTCTTTTATCCCTTAAAAAAATGTCATTTCGGAAGAACTCAACCATCACAACGTGTCTGGTTCCTATCAGATAAGTTCCTAATCATGCTCAAACCTTAACACGGGTTAGGTTTCTCCCTGGGGCCACCACCACCTTACACAATAGCCCTCATTGAATTTCTTTGTTGCATTTCAATCTGCCCTCTTCTCTATTTCCATTCATTCTGTAAAGCATATAGCGCTAACTAACAAAGCAAGAAACTTATAACAAGTATAGCTGTTGTGTTTGACAGTGACCCGGGTGAAAAGTAGAACAGAGAGGGGAGGGGAGGAGTAAAGCAGTAAACAGAAGCAGGAAGACATGCTGAGAAAATAAAAGACAGATACAGAGAGACAAAAATAGACAAAATTGGAGACAGAACTTGGTCTCTTGTTAAGGTTTCAATATCTCGGTCACAGCTTTGCAGAGATAACTGACAGCATTTGTTTAAATCCTTCATGTTCCCAACAGGTGCAAACATAAAGCAGATTCTAGTGTTTCACAGCTTCTCTCTTGAGTTGAGAAGGTCAGGCTGGCCTTGCAGCCAAAAACACAACTGGCTGAGAGAGCTTCTCAACACACTCACCCCTCTGTTTTGCCACTCAGCGCTGATTCATGCTTGCCAGGAAAGACATTTGGTACAACAAAAACCTTTGTACTTGTTGTATTGTTTTCACTGGGTGAATTATCAAGATGAAGCTCAGGAATTCCCACATTCACCCAAGATTTGAGAAATACTCTATGTAGTTCAGGAGCAGAATGACCCATAGATACAAAAACAAAACACAAAGTGTTGTCAGTGGGGGAGGCAAACAGTTTCCACACAGTCAGCACAATATATCATAAAAAGACAAACGGAACTGCTCTGATAGAAGAAGCAGAAATTCCTTTTCACCACAAAAAGCCCACTTCTTTATGAAGAACAACTCCCCTGTCAGACAAAATTGGGTCTCTTTCATGTGGGAGAGGAAGAGGCAGGAGAGAAAAGCCCAGCTGGATATGCGTGGTTACCCCTGAAAGGCCAAAGACTGAGGTGGCATCAAGCACATTCCTGATCAGATCACCTGGCTGGAGACAGCTTGACTGATGAAACAACCAAGAGCAGAAGAGAGCTAGGGCCAGGTGAGTGGCACGTATAAGATCTTATATTTGCGTACCTTATGTAACAACTAAAGAAAGACTGAAAAACAAGTTCGGATTAAAAATAATAATAATCTTGTTGATTTTAACTGCACTTGCATGCATAGCAAAGTAAACGTAACAAGTTAAAACCAATTTGCTGACAGGTGTCACAAGAGTTCTCGAGAAATATGTAAAAGTAAAAACAGAAAAGTAAAAACAGATGTGCAGTCTCATTGAGGAAACCCGAGGACACCAAAAGCTAAACTGCAACACTTGAGCGCACACTAAGACATGGAGTGCATTAAACTGATAAAATCAGTGTAAGTGTATCTAGGAGTGGCTTTTTCCCTCTAACTGATTGTGCAAACTCAAGCACATAAGCCAGCTTTGTCATGTGTCCTCTGCTGCTGCATTCCTGATAAAATCTCTCCAAGACATTACAGGGAGTAAATCCTCTTAAAGTACACTATTGTTGCCTTGGATTTATTGCATTTAATATGTATCTGTGATATGTTTTGTCCAGATTCACAGAGATTAAACGACAGCGGATGTGGTGTACCTGTCTCCACCTCCTCTTGCCCTGGCTGCCCTCAGCCTCATGGGGACAACCTGGCTCAGGCCAGAGGGTCAACTGGAGGAAGGGGGAAATTCCTCCAGTACACCATCCCAGCACAAACACAGCTGTGGTCAGCCACTGCCAGATCTACTGTCCTGAGACTAGACATGCCAAAACCTGGGGAAGCCTTGGGAAACTTACTGTATTTTTCCTTTTCTATCATAAGGTTTCACGGTCATTGCTTACATTTCTAAGAGATATAGCACTATGGTAAAGCTGTGATTTAAAAAGGAACAAAAAAGTTGTCCTGCAGCCAAAGCCTTAAATTTCCACTTGGTCTCCAGGACTTATCTGGAACAGAAGGAACAGTTGTTGAGTTCACACATACAAGATGGTCACTGCTACATTACAGAAACAGATAATTCAACATGGAAGATTTCTGGGAGTCAGAGTACTGTATCAAACTATTAAAAAAAAATACAAACGTGTCCATGCTCAGAGATTCTGAAAATAAAAACACATGTTCATATATCAAGCGGAGTGAAAGGTTAAAACACCCCCTCAGGATGACAGAGCGGTAATCAATCATCATCGTTTAAAGTCAGATGGCCTTTATACTAAAGAGTGTAATGGAAAACAATACAGCCTGGAAACCACCATGTATGGGTAAATCAAAATGACTTGTCTCTGCTGTGTCTGCCACAGAGGAGAAAGAGGATACTAAGAAAGTAAGTACATTTCTATGAGAACCTTAGCCACTGTCAGCCATTGTGCTACTTCTCTTGCTATGGCAGTGTGTATGAAATCATCGTATTTTGTCATGAAGTATATTTTCTAGGACGCAAGTAGAGAAACTATTTGTGTTGTTGTGTGAAATAATCAGATACGATTGTTTATTTTTCACTAAATTAAACACCTGATCAAAGTATGTCATTGCACTGATGCCAAAATCACGTTTTACCACTCCTCATTTATTTGTCACTGGGGTCCAAAATGGTCCAGAGACATTATAGGAATTAAAGGGCAGGCTAACCAGCTGCTGTTGCCATTGTCATACAGTCTATACCATAAAGTAAGCGAGTGTCTTACCTAAAATGTGTCCTTATTCCTTTACATGTCAGAGAAATATCTTGGGTTACAAATTCATATCATCCCATGGTATGGCTTGCCATATTGTGCAAACCTATCGCTTCCCTTAATACCTGTTTTTCCAGGTTTTTGCCTGAGAATGTTTGTGAGGATCTGACTGGAAAAACGTGTAGGTACGTAGAAATAATCTGCCAGTATAAATTGCACAAATTGAACCACAGCATGGGGTTAACTCTTGAAGAGCTGCTGTTTTATAGGTTTTGCAAGTTACTTTGTACCAACACAGAACAGAAAAATCTTCATGAGTCAACAGAAATATTTAATCTGAACTTGATTAGTTAATTCCGTAATTAAACTAAACAAGATTTAAAAACACAGCAACACTAACACTCTGCCATTAAAAGCAAATGTTTGGACACATTCAGAAGTGTACGTCTTGTCCCGCATGAGTGCATTTTTCCTCTCACATGAATTTCAAAGGAGCACCTGTAGAGGTGAATAACTACCACTCAGTCTAAGCCCTCAGTTTGCCCTCCTCATTAAAGAGCAACCTGTGTTAGAGCTGCTGGACCGCCCTGCCACTCTGAGAGATGTGCTCTTGATGTGGGCACCAAGCAGCGCCAAGACAAACCTACATTTGCATGCTTTTCTCTGCTGGGCCTCGTGCTGGATTCACAGGTATGTAAATAGGCTTGGGCTGGCGCCACAGCTGCAAGGATGATGTGACAAAAAGCACGTATCCAGATGCCACAAACAAGCCTGCAGACAGTTACACAGATGGCTTGTCAGAAGCAGAACTACCACCCAACAAATTAGAGAGAAGCTGGCAACAAGTGACCAACGAGTGGTAACTGCATCAACAGCACTGAATAGTTGAGGACAAGCCTTTTCAAAGAGTCTCCAGGGTTCCCAAGAGGATAGTAAACTCTAGTGAAGTAGACAGAGGTTAGTGTTCAGGTTAATACTGGACACAAGAACAGCTGCAATGGATCGGATGAAGCTTACATGCAATGAGGATTTCAAGGTTAAAGAGTGTCCTTCAGACCTCCTGGTGCGCATCTAAAGGTGCCAGTATGCTCCAACCGAAATGCTGATCTCACATCGTCTTTTTTGTGTGTTCAAACCAACACTAGAATTGATTAAAAAAGCACAGCCTAGTGTTTCACTTCATTGAGACTACTGCAGAGACACAGTATGTGTGCACAAGTGCACAGTGCAAACAGTTTTTGCAGTGAGGCAACGCAGTCATCTGACAATTCAAGGTCAATCTAATTTGTACAAATGTACATTCCTGGTAAATTACAAATGCTGCACATCTACTGTTTACCTCGTGACCCTCAAGACAGAGGATAAAATGAGAGTTTTGGTATCTGAGAAGCCCTAAAAGACATTGATGTAGTCTTTACCACAGCAGCTTGGACTCGATGTGGCCTGCATGTCGCCCCCTCTCATCTCTCCCCCTCTTTTTGGCCAAATCTTTATATGTTTATATGTCCTAAAACATGGATGTATTTCTCAACTTCCAAGGAATACAACTCTGCATTTTATCGTCTCACCTATAAGAATACACCCACACCATTCCAGCAAGTTACAGTCTGAACATTGCATTGAACATATTCCAGCTAAAACATCTGTGAGCATGATGACAGTGTCCTTATACAGCCAACAACAGTTCACAAGTCTTGGTGCCTGCGTTAGAAAGGTCGATGTGATACAGCTGTTTAGAGATGTACTGTGGAGAAACTGTCACAAACAATATCCAACAGAAACCCATTCATTACTTCAGGAGAGGTTGAGGAAATGTCCTTCCATGTCATCAGACATAAACAACAGGATGTTGAAGATGAGTTTTAGGCTGAAAGGCCTCATCTCTCTGGTGACGTCTATTATAACACAAACAAAAAAATGACTTCAGCTAAACCTGGGCTTGTAAAAAACTCTTATAGGAAGAGGATGGAAAGAAAAAAAAAAGTCCTTAAATCACATTAAAGTTGAACTCTTGTATTTGAAAGTAGGCAGGCAATATTTAACTTCCAAGAGCTTTAACCAATCGACTCCTGAAACTATGGGTTTATAAACTGAAGGAAAGACATCTCTGGATCACAGCACGGCCCTAAATATTCCAGCCATAGATACATAGATAGCACAGGGTACAAAGCTCCTGTCATAGTGACCACGTTTGCAGGTCAGGGTCCTGTATCTGCGACACGATGGTAGGTGAAGGGGGTGTTTGGGGTCGTGTCCTATACTTAGAGCTCTGTTTGCAATGTCTGAGGAGCAATGAGTTTGTTTCTAACCAGAGAATGTTTTAAAGTGAAGAATATTTACTCCTCTGTAAACATGGTAGTGATTTTTCTAACCAGACCAACAGAAAGTTTACTGTCACTAAACTAAACCAATGTTTGTGTCATGAGGTGGAGGGTTTGACGCTTATTTGTGCCCTGGCATTTATCCCCCAAAACAAGCAAGTAAACCACATAATTATCTGTCTTTGGTGTGGCAGCAAATTATGCAAGAGTGCAAAATGTTCCAAACGGAGACATAACAAAGCCAAACATTTCAGCAGTTTAGACACAACATGATAAGTGAGTTTGAGTTTATCAGCTGGACTGTGGCACGAAATACCTTGAGAAAGGGGTTGAAGTTTATTAGAAGTGCTGGGTATCAAACCTTAACTTTGTTGATACCAACTGTATCCATGTCCATAGACAGACGGAAACTGTCACGTATTGAAAGCTGATATGTATTTGTTAAGGTTTGAACTCTTCTCACCTTATTCTTCTATCAGACAGACTTTTTCCATTTAGTTATTGTACATCTGCTTATGTTGAGACAACCATTTTGAAAAAATTAAGACAAATTTGAGAATCCTGGCTTTAGTCAAATGAAAAAGTGTTATTTCTCAACGTAAGGTATCAGAAAAGTATTGTTTTGGTGTTGATGCACAATCTCAGGTATCTTTTTAATTAGAGCTGCAAGTCAATGAAAAGAAAATAAATTAGCAACTATTTTGAAGTAATTTTTCAAGTATACATTTAAAAAATCCAGGTTAAAAAATATAAGAGTTCACTGCTTTTTTTGGTCTTACATCATAGTAAGTAGAATAGTTTGGGCTTTTGGACTGTTGGTCTTGGATATTTTATTATCTTTCAGTCATTTCTGATACTTTACAAAACAATTAACTAAATAAATCATACATTATACTTACATTTAGTAATTTAGCTGATGCTTTTATCCAAAGCTACTTACAAAAAGGGAAACAATAATAAAAAAATTACATAGAATAAAGTGACAGTTTTAGAGGGGATAGATTTGGCATGTCCAGTTGTTGGTTGTGCTAGGAGAGGAGGTACTTTTGAAGAGCTGAGTCTTTTGAGAGCTGAGACAAGAAAAGTATAGTGAGTGTAGGGATGGCACTGCCAGGTGTCATTTATTGGGGCATTCATGTAAGTGGATGCAGAACTGGAGACTACTTTGTAGGCAAACATTTGCAATTTGAATTTAATGTGGGCTGCTACGGGCAGCCAGGATCTCACTGAGCAGCGGGATAACGGTGGGTTGATTAAAGACCAGGCACACGGCACAGCCTGTATCAGGAGTTGGGCAATCTACAGTAAAAATGAGAATGAACTCCAGCTGTTGGTTGCAGCACTAGTTTAATAAAAGTCAATATCCAGCTCTTTGAAATAGAAATCCATCTATCTGAAGAACGTATTAAATACTGACATTGAATGCACAGTAGTCTTTTTATTTGTACATCAACAATGGGGTCTTTATGGTTTTCACTGCTGAGGTCCATTTAATTAATGAGTTTCAAGCTTGAGAAAGCATGTGGCACTCCAAGAGGCTGGTAATCAAACATCAGCATCTGGTTGAATAGAAGATTGAGAATCTTTCACAATACTTGTAAATCATTAACAAATGGGAGTAGGAATGGGATTACATTTGTCTGGCGAGGAAACCTGCATACACCCACAAAACGAGGGTTTTATTGCTAGTTATAGCCGTAGCAGCTACTCCTGAGGGAAGGTATTGGCACCAATGCCTGGCATGAAGAACTCACAATAGGAAAGTTTGTCTAAATGGCTGATTAGCTCCCCATGAGATGAACTCCTCACTTCCTCCCACTGTGGATCGTTCAAAAGATACACACGGCGAGCACTTTGATTGACGATTCGAGGAACCTCAGAAATTCTTGGAAGCCTGGAAAACAACTTATGTCTGTGTTTTCACTGGAAGATTCACTACTGTAAGAGAATATGTAAACCTCCTGTGCAATCTGGACTCAGGCAGAATTTGACAAGACAAGGATGAAACATATTATTGGACGCATACTTGTGTCCACACTCAACCGATAAAATATGAGTTTGCTCACGATGTATATGTGACACTAATTGGGCAGGAAAACATTACAGCCTCTACAAATTAACCTCTCCATCTCGAACCCTTAAGTCTTTCGTATCATTACCTGAGTAGCTTTGATGGACAAAAAACTGCTTCACAGGCCATATAATGTCTTTACTGTACACTGAAGGTGTGAATTAGTCGCTTGATAATCTCCGCTAAATGAACCAGGCAGGGGTTTGTTTTTGCTCTGCTGCTAAATCAAATAACACTTTAACACAAGATCCTGACTGTAACTCAGTATTTTTCTGCCATGCTAGTCAGGAAATCAGCCAGCCGGTCAAGGTGTACATTACATTTAACATGGCTAACAGGTTAAGCACATGCTGTGGAAAAAAAAAATCTGAGCATGAAGGGAGCTTTTCCTCTTAGTGATGTCATGGGTAAAAGTTGTCCACCTTGATGTCCTCCCTCCCTCTCTTCCTTGCTCTCTCCATCACACCACCCTTCTTTCTCTCATCTGTCCATCCCGCTAACAGCTCTGCACAGTGGCCTCTTTCTGCCTGTCCTCTCCCCACCCTGGGCCAGAGCGTGTTCCTCCTATAAGGTCATGTCAAAGGAATGCCTGAAAAAGCCTCACTGCTGCTAAAAAGCCTCTTTCATTACCCCGTGAAGACACAGGAGACATGACGAGCCGGAAAAAGCCGGCCGCCGCTCCTACCTCCACCGGCCTTCATCCGTCATCTTTCTTAAATATCCCTGGCAGGCAAAGTGCAGACACTGTACATCAAAAAGAAAACAGTGGTAGAATAATAATAATGCTACTGTGCATGGGAGAAAACCTTGACTTTGGCTCAGTCTTGCGTGCCCGAGCTGTGCGCTCTGAAGCTGCTGGCTTTGATTAGGGGGGAAAATGAGTGAACATACTTGACCACAATGGCCTGAACTCATGAGGAACCCAGAATGTGGAACAGACGCACATAGTCCAGGATCTATTAGTTATCAAAACACAGTTCATGTCCATTATGAGCTAATCTGGATCAGGCGACTTGAATTGAAGTGGTTGTTGTACAGTCCTGTCTGCCCTGTGGCTGACATCATTTGGCCGCAGAGGGAAATGACTGCTTCCATTATCCTCTCCATCTCCAGTGACAGGCTCAGTTTAGCTTTCCGGGTGCTAACAATAAGAGACTACACAACTTTTTTCTCTATGTTATCTTGAGGGCCACCTGACACCACATCAGCTACTGTATCCTTAGTCAACCATCACACTTCCCATGTCTGATCTCGCTTCCTGGGTAGTTTTAGGACACACAAGGCCAGCTTTGTGTGGAAACCTCAAAAACACAAGGTGTGTATGTTTAAGTAGTGCAGACGGGGTGGAAAATCACCTATAATGTCTTCCTCCTCCCCTGCCGCCCTCGTGCCCTCCTCACAACACGTCTCTCACGTTGCCTCCTGCTTGAAATACAGTAACACACCCGCATACACTTTTCTCTCAGGAACTTCTAAAAACAGGTCTGGTTAGCCGACGTCCTATTTTTACGCCACAATCCCGATTTTACACTCCACCAGTTTCCATTCACATAAAGGTGCCTTTTTCAAGACTGGAAAAAACACATTCTTACTTGTCCCAGAAATCTGAAATGTGTGAAACAGTTGTGTTTTGTCTCTTTGCCTTTGGTCAAGGATGTGGTGTGTGTATCGAAGGTGTATACAGACTGGAACTAGAGCCCACACATGGGATACCACGGATACTAGCAGTCAGGCTTTTCCTTAGCAACCTCTACTATGTTGCAATAGCTTGAAGGAATAGTTGGTCATTTTGGGAAATACACAAATATTTGATTTATTGCAACTAAACTATGTTATGGTGTGATCGCGCAGGAGGAGTTTTAGCTGTGTTTTTCAGTTATCCCATCACACACGTTTTACTTGTGCTGTATGCAACCACTAACATAAGCCAGACCAGACAGGTCTATTTTGTTTTTTTCCGTTTTACACACGTAAATACAGTGATTATGTTTTGGGCACTGCCGAAAAGCAGGTAACCTACAACTCAATATAATGCCTGAACGCATCCTGGCGTGGAGCGCTGAGGCTGCTGTGGTGCTCTGATTCAGATCCCACTTTTATTTCTCAATCAGCAGACAAGACAGTGTCACAGCACCTCTAAAGGTTGTGATTCATTTGTTTAATGTGAACAAAAGCCAAAGTGAAAATACTTCAAGTTGTGGTTTTATGTTATATTTATGCTGATTTTACGAGCTGCTGTCAGGCCAGCTGCTTCCCCCCTACTCCAATCTTTATGCTAAGCTAAATGTACTGCTGTTTCATATTTACGGGGAGTTGTAACAATCTTATTAGTTTGTTCTAGGATCACCTGTGGACCTGCTCATCAAGCAAGTTGATTAACTGATCCTACATCATGCAATGGTGGGAAGTTTTTTAAGTTTGGGGAATATATTTAAGTATAAAACTGCCGCAAATAATCTTCTATCAGAGCATAAGAAACTAAAATCTTCTTCAAAGCAGTTAGTATCGTTCCCCATCTTGCCTTTCTCTGTCCAATTATTCCATTAATGTAAAATATTGTTGTCTATACTGTCACCACAGTGAAATTGATTTTGGTTTCTTGATTTCTTTACATTGTGGTTCACTAAAGGTGATACTGATTTCCAGTGGACACATGCGTTACAGATACTGTACAAAAGTATAAAATAAACACACAAGTCCAAATGTTTATGTGCAGCCTGGACCAGCTTATCTCAGCAAGAAAGCAAATAGGCGTGTTTCTTAAAACTTGTTTGTCTCAGAAGCCACCAGAGATAACAAGACACCAAACTGCTTCAGAAATTTTATAGACCTTTCACTCTGTTTCCCCATAAAGCTCCAGAGATGAGGGGATTTCCCGTCTGAGAGGAAAGTTACAAGAAACAGCACATTTGAAGGAAACATTTGCGGGTACACCACTCCGGGACAAGGGTCACAGGTCACCCTCTCAGATGAGCGTGGGCACAGTCGCATTTTCCACTGCGCCTGTAAATGCAGGCTGGAAAAATATGAAAAGGTGAGCGTGATGTGGTGTTTAAGTGTTAAATCTAAAGCAGACAAATGTTTAGTTCAACACAACAGGGTCTTTAAGGAAGCACAAAGGAGGACGCTATGGGGAATTGTGTGTAGGTGTGTGTGTGTGAGAGAGAGGCAGTGAGAATGTGTGTCCCAGCAGACAATGCCAGCATTCATCCAGCTACTCAGTTCTCACCCTGTCCGGCCCCCACATACCCCAGAGAAATATAAAATATATTTGTTCATGTTGAAATCAATCTGGTGTTGTAGCAATGAGCAGCTTTTAAAAGACAAAGGGCATTACACAACGCCCCCAAAACACTCAACTTCATGGACGCGAAGATCACGAATATGTAAAACTTTAACAGAAGAGTTATAAATTAGGAAACTTTTGAAAGCCATCAGACAAGTTCCTTTAATTTGATACATATCTACACAAACTGTTGTTTTTGCATGTAAGTGTGTACTGAAGAGCAACTTCCCATGCCAATAAAAAATGTTAAATTGGTTGATGATGAGTGAGTCAGCTGCCATGACAGAAACATCATCTAAAAGACTCTTTGAGTGTCAGAAGAGTTTCCCCCCCCTTCATCAGAGCATGAAAGGTTCAAGTGCCCTGAAGGAGTACGTCCTGATTTAAACTTCAAATGTGGTTTAACATCACTCTCTCATGAAGTAATGGATACACCTTTTTTTCTGCAGGCTAAATCAAACAATGACAGAGCAGTCCTGTTCCAATGGTTTCATCACAAAATCAGCCCATCAATCAAGTCGCCGCCGCCTGAGCCCCTGGAAAAAGAAAACCTCCCCAGGCCGACAATTTCATGGAGAAGGTCAAGAAATAGCCGAAAAACTAAGCAAGAAAAAAAAAGCCTGCATGATTTAAGGATTACCTAAAGGAGAGAAGAATGCACCCCCTTTGGACTCCCTCTAAAGCTGGTGGTGGTATGCAAGCTGAGACTAAGCTACCCAGATCCACAGCAGAACATGAGAGGTCAAATGACAACCAGAGAGACCAGTATTCCATTATATGAAGTGTTTTTAATGATAAAACGGTCCTGTAACTGTTCCCTCGCCTGTTAAATAAAGCTCATCTTCCTTGCACTCAACAGATAAGATGATGTGGGGTTTACAGAAAGCGTCTCTTCTTCCCTCCACTGGTGTTACACACTTTCCCTACAGAGACCACCGCTACAGGAGATGCAACCGGATCCAGGGTATGCTCCCTCAGGGGGGTTTAAAAGTCAGACTTTCAGGGGGGGAGAAGAGCTTAGTGCTCAGCTGAAAAAGGGAGGCAGGCTGAGGTTGGTCATGTAAACACTCAGCGGGAGGCAAAAGGCAGATTCCAGTTTAGAACATATAAGCAGTGTGATCTTTGGCTGTGAGAGATGAACTTGATAGTCCTTTTAATTTTATGTTTTTGCCTTACAAGTCCCTTCTCTTCATACAGAAAAAATAAAAAGGACCCTTGTTATCTACTTTTCTTGACTTTTTCTCCAATCATCCTATCTTTATGAAGATCACACATCCCTAATATTGAACAGGTGTTCATTCGCATGATTTCACAGATGAGGAGGGAAGGCATCCATCACAAGCTAATCTAACATCTTATTTAAGTCTGGCTCCTTAAATAATAAATCTGGGACAATAGTTGGCAGCTTTCTGCTTTGAGCTGTCCAAACAAAAAAAAAAAAACTGGTTCAAGAGAATGAAAAAATAGTCTCTATTATGAGGGTAAACATACCAAGCCACAGTAAATTGTGTAAGGCTACTTAAACCTGATATAAAGAAGCAGTGCTGGCTGTAAATTGCGCTGACAGGGTGGAACCATTATTGTGGATAGAAGAAATTCTTGACATAGTTGGAAACCCAACTAACAACTGAGAAATGATTTAAGATTACACACCCCAAACACACACTTTTACATTCACCCATTGGGAAATCTTGGCACAGACTACATGTGTATGACAACAACAATAACTCAAATTTATTGTAAGCATTAACAGTCAACATACACTCGGCACACAATGAGATGATACAGAAAGCAAATAAATCTTTGGTGGAAGTGTTGGGAGAAAAAAGCTGACAAGACCTCATTTCAGACATTTTCTCACCCCGTCACGACTTCTCTCTGGGGTGCCGTTTCAAAAACCCGGCCACGCTGCCGTGTCACGGGGGTCAACACGCCGCCGCATTTCATCTGGATTTTTTTTTACACATGTTCGCTGTGAGGTGGGAGTGTGTGGACGCATGTGTGAGAACACGCAAAACTTGTGAATTTGTTTGCATGTTCGAGAAGCCGTGTCTGAAGGCTGGTGTGTGAGTGAGTGGCCATAACTCTCACAAGGACGTGAGGTGAATTATTTACTGCAGAGAGGCTGAATTAATGACATTGTTCCCTTGGAGCGAGAAAAGTGAAACGTACGTAAAAGAAAAAGATGGAAAGGCATGAAGTCAATTTACCACACAATATTCAGATTTTCATGAAAATCATAATCAAAATGATGAATGTATTAAGATGAACTTTTACAAAGTTTAATGAGAGACATCAGGGAGTTTGTTCAAGTTCATAGTGTTCATAGTTATTATGCTTTTGCAGTGAAAGGCACTTTTATGGGCTTTATAGTATTTTAATGAAATACTTATGAGTGCTGTATTTTTTCACTGGATCTATTTACATTCAAGCCATCTTTCTCCATGTTATTGCTCTTTTCATGTTATCCTCAATACTTTGCAAAGTCTGTTTTAATATGAGTACTATCAATTAATCATCGAACATCCTTCTGATGTTTAATAACGATGATGTCCTAACATAATAATGCACACCATGTTTCCAGATGTAGAAAAAGAAATCAAATCTGCAAAGTAAATAGTTCTTTTTCATCAACTAAACACATAACTGTTAAAGGACGGATAAAAATGACTTTCTGTCCAACACTTGGCATCCAATCAGTTTGAAAGTTATTACTTTTTGAGATATCTTACCGACTCTTCAGCTTAATTAGTGAAAGTAATTAAGAGCCACGCACGGGGTGATGGAGGTAAATCTCTTCAAAGGCTTCTAAGTGATTTGTACTCTCTTCACAAACATGACATGTCCCTGTTGCTGCTGTCACATTACACAGATCTAGCATTCTTGACACACAGCATGCTGACTGGAATTCAGTCCAAATAAACTCTCTCACACACACACACACACATGTGCACACACACTTCACACAGGCAATTCTCTAAAATCCAATAAGAGGATATGGGGACATAAATGTGTGCGTGCCTATCTCTATGTCATGTTCAAATGAGCAGATGTTTTCCACCACAGTAAAATCCAAATGATCAGTTTGTCCTCTCCGTCAGGAGAAATGTTACTTGCTTTACAGACTCGGGGATAAACAAGTGTTGTGTTAAAGAAATAAGTGTTTAAGCAAGCAAGTCTGCGCCTGTCCACCTCTTCCTGTCTGCAGCTGAACTCTCTGCAGAGGCAGGGCCTCCTTTGATGTGACTGGCTGTGAGCGGCTGGACAGCGCTGAGGTCAGGGGTCGTGTGGGTGCCAGGTTGATGACTCAGTGGTGAGACTTCCCAGGAACCAGCATGCCTCACATTCTCAGGCGGTGACCAAGGAGCCATGGTGTTCAGACAAGACACACAAGGCTCGAGGCAAAGACAGCCCACCGACAAATGAAGAGAAACTCTGATGTGTCAATTCAGTGATCATCGACCTTTCAGTGTGGAAAGGTCTGGAAATGTTGGTAAGTCCATCACTTTGGTCTGGAATAAATATCTCACATATCCATGTCCCCCTTTGGTGATTAACTGACCTGCTAACACGCCAAACTAAGATGGAGGAAATGTTCATTTTTATTATACAAGCTTAACATGATAGCATTATCATCATGAGCATGTTGTACAGCACTAGAGCCATTCAAAAAGGCTTTAGTCACCCTTACTATTGTGTCCAAGACAGACAAATGCTTGGAACATTTCACAACATTGTTAGTCTCATAGCCTCACCTCATAATATGTATGAGCAGCCAAGATCTTTACTGTGGAAAACTCAGCTGAAGAGTTTCCTTCTTTCCTGTACTCTTAAAAGTTGATGTGTTTTACTGTCCTGGAAATCTGGATGTAAAAGGGATGTTATCAAAAGCCTCACCAGGCCCAAAGTGTGGTTAAGAAGTGAGCAGTGACAGTGGTACAGCCCAGTACTTCATGAAAGAGACTGAGGGTGGGACTGCTTCACTGCACCGTGTAATCATGGTTGTGGTTTTGTACAACATGAATGAAACAGTGATGAGTTGGATCCTGCTTGTAATTCCAGCTATGCTGCTGGCTCATCTGCAACTTCATCAGCTCAGCATATGTAAAATACAAAGTACTTTACATAAAAGATACTGTGAAACCGACAAAATCGGAAGACACCGCAGTCAAAATCTTACCTTGAAATAAAAACATACAACACTAAAGCCATGCTAATCTCGTGCAATCATAAATTCCAACCTGGGAATAATATGCTCCATGTGTTTTTTCCTCGAGGCCTTAAATATGGTTCCAGCAAGGATTTCCATCCTTCATTATGAAAAGCTGCTTCCACTTTACTTGCTCTTACCCTCCATTGTTCTTTGTTATAAGGGCAACCCTTGTATGCCTCCACTGCTAGAGATACTGGGACCACTAGCAATGTGGCCTACGGAAAACAACTGACCCCAGTTTAGTCTGTTTGATTCTTATTCCATGCCAAATTAAAGACAGAGTAAAAGTCTGTGCCTTCATGATTGGGACTATTTAGGGATACTGAACTCATATTAGCCGCAGAAACTAAATCCAGGCCTGAATTCTCCGCAGTGTCATAGGTAAAAAAAAAAAAAGCGAGGGACAAAGGAGAGAGCTGGTCCAGATGTCGGCAGTATGTTTACAATCTTACACTATTTGCTTGTCTGTTGATAACATCGCTCAGATTCCATTTCCTGTTGCAGCAAATCCTGCGTGACCACACACCGAGAGCCCCTGGATCTTTGTGTGTCTGTGTCAGTTTGTGTATGAGAAAATGTGTTGTACTTTACATCGTAGACTCAACAAGTCGTTGTTTTTAATCAGTGGGACTCAAAAAGAACGTTGAAGAAAGCATGAAAAAAATCTGTGCAATTGAAGCAAGACAGAACGACAGAGTGAGATTTTGCTATAAAAAAAATATGACTACCACAATCTCAGACTTAGCCCAACACCTGAGGCCACTGTCAGAGGATAACACCATGGAAAAAAGAATCACCTCTATCTCTCTGAAAAAGATCTCACATCCTGTAGAGACAGATCCTTGGACTCCCTTGAGAATGACTTTTAGATGAGGCAAATAATTGACTGACTTCAGATACAATCAAGCAGGAAACTGATATTTTCCATTACCAACATTTTCCTTTTTGAAGCAGATATCGGAAACGTTTCTGTTACTCTCACAGTTGACAACAAGTTTATAACTGGTGGTAATTTGTACACTTAAACTAAAGTAAGTATATAAAGCATCAATCTTTTCATTTTTCATACCTCTAAAAGAGTCACACCATAAATTTGCTACAGGTAACGAGTTTGGATTTCTCAGTGACGTTTTACTATACAGAAATAATGACTGATGCGTAAGACTGATATGGCTCTATATTTAAGAGCGCGTAACACTGACATTAATCTGCTGGTGTCAGACACGTGAGTCTTTGTTCACAGTAAACAAGTAAGTTAAATCAGCTGTTACTGTAACATGGTGCTTACAAATGTACATGTGGTATAAATGTGAGGTACCACAGGTAGGGAATTATATGAGAATCATATTATTATTCCTGCAATTAAATAATTGAAATACAGTACAGGTCAAAGGGTCACATAGGTCACATAAGTCACACAGTGCAGCTCTGTGAGGCTGTTCTTGGGTACAGCAGTCCACATGTTGATGTTTATCAGGTAATATTTACCACCTTCAACATGTTGGTTGTACATCAAAGTCTTGACAAATCATCCTGAGGCGGGCATACATGTATGTCTGTACTAAATCGACCCTTTTAATAGGGTTGCAGAGGCATTTTACTCAAACCCCAGATTTCAACCTCATGGTGGCACTAGAGGAAAAGTCAGGAAATGACCAAACTCAGTAGGCTTAAAAATGTCATGATCATCAATGTCTGTAAAAAATTTCATAGCAATGCATCCACTAGTTGTTGTTAAGATATTTCAGTCTGGACCAGAGCAGTGGTCCGACTGACTGACTGCCCTGGAGCCATGCCGCTACCATGTCTAAAAATTGATGTCTTCTTTTCTTTTTCTTTTTTTTAATTGTTGCTCATTAAATCTTTATTGCTTTTGGTTCGTGCTGTTAGCAGATGGATTTTAAACCTCAGGATAAATATAAACAGTATAAAAAACAGTAAACATTCAAAAAGGCCTTGAATACTAAAAGGCTGTGGTTTGAATGCAGTTTCACTGACTGATGGACAGGCTGTCTAGCTGACTATCTATGGTAACTAAACCACAGCACACAATTGATCCCGACACCAGCAGCACCAGACTCCATTTGGAATAAGTGTTTCTATATGTGTTTTGTTTTTTTCTGTAAGCGCTGCCCCCCGACAGTGAATGACTGACAGCAGCTAATGCCACCACACCAGCCACCCTGAAACACTTAGAGACAGAGATATCCATCAGCATCCCTCAGTCTGCATGGCGGAGCAGCCCACCTGGCAATGGTTTCTGCTGCGGTCATGCTGGGTCGCAGGCAATAAAATCAACACACTTTTTACTGTATGATCGAACAGCGGCCCCTTCCTTCAAACACCACCTCAGCAAATGCTGAGATTACCTGTAGAGGTCAGAGTCAGTATGAGATCAGGAGATTGGAAAAGTTGTGTGTGGGCATGAGGATGCACGTGTTGAGTTATTGCTTGTTGATGTGCCCCACCTGCATAGACTTCCCCGCCTGTGTGTGCAGTCTTGGCATGTGTACACCTCAGGCAGAGGTTTGTTTGAGAATCTGAGTGCTCAGGCATGAATGTGTGTATCCGCACGTCCACCCACATGTGCTTCACTTTCCCTGCTGGGGTTGAGAGCTTACAGACTCTCCGCTCTAATTGAGCAGGGAGAATAAATAATGATGAGCACTGACCCTCAAAACGGCACAGATGCTCTCTCATACCTTCCCAGCAATGCCCAAAAGCAGAAAGAGACAAACTGTCCCTGGTTTTCTTCTGTCAAACATTCACAACACAGGCTAAGAGGATTTCTTCCTCCAAGAATTTTAAGCATTTAGTCTCTGGCTACTCTAAAACTCCATGCTCAGTTAAAAACTTATTTTCAGGGCTGTGACACTGGCAGGAAACAATGCAAACAATGTATTTTAAGTGGCAAAGCTGCCACTTAAAATACTTCCCAGAGGGCTTCTGGACTTCAGCGACTATTAAACTCGGGTGAGTATTTTGAGACGTTTGTTGGATGGATGTCACCTGTAAATACAGAGGTGAGAGGCTCAAAGGTCTGAAATTTCAGGTCTGGACTCTGCTGTGTTAAACTACTGTGAGGAAGTGGTTTGGCAAAGAGGGGCACACAGGAGGTCTGGAATTAGACATCTGTTCATTATAAGAAGTCTGCTTCTCTTCTGCAGAGAAATCTTGGTTGCAGATGGCAGACCGGTCAACACAACCCCTTTAACATCTGACTTTGTTTCAAAAACAAAAACACCACCGTTATGGAGATGGAATTTTGAAATAATCTATGTAACATCTAAAAACACAGTTGATCTGATTTTTTGAAGAAAAACACAAAACAGATCTCAAATCGTCTATAAATACCTGAGCTCAAAGTACCACATGTTCCACATGATTCATTCTGAAATCAGAGATTCGCTGCAAAGAAGGTTTCCTATCAACTCATAGACAGACCCCAAAACAGTATTTAAACAGGCTAATTAAAGCTGAAACATATTTTAATTAATCATGGGTGTATCCAGTTTTATGATGGATAGTGCTAAAGCAAAATGACACAGAGGTTGGAGACATTCTGCCATTGACAAAGTGAAAAAGCAGGTTTTGTAGGGTTGCCCCTAATTGAATTACTTCAGTGTTTCTCCACCAGATGATCTGGCTGGTCAGTGACACTTGTAAACCCATCTAAAGTCATTAAAGTCATAAGAAAGTCTTTTGTCAGCGTCTGCCAAATCTCTCCCTTCGGTGTAAAAAGGTAAGCCACAATTCATGCTGTCCCGGTGCTTCGATTAAATCCAGGATTTTGGATGTTATTCCGCTCTGTGAGTTTCTTGGAAGAGGTTTTTGGACAGTTGGACATTCTTTCCCAACTTTGGGGCTCAGCTGATTGAGCTGTCACGCTAACAAATACAACAAAGAGGTTTCGTTCGAGACAAAGAAGGGCAGCAAAAACCTGGCATGAACACGTTAACATACCTTTTTTGTTGATATACAATAATGAATCTGTTGCTTACGGGGTAGAGTCTGCGCCCCACATACAAAGCCTCTGTCCTCAAATCCCTGACTCTTCAGCTCCTACTATTCGATAACACCCAAAAATATCTTTAAAAAAAAGCTGCTTATTCATCAGTAGTTACAGAGCAACACGAATCATTGATTTATTAGCCTGAAATACTGATTATGTCTGTTACTAGGCTCCACCAACACCTGAGGGAAATATCTGGCTCTTTTTCTGCTAAATGCTCCACTGCATTCACCAACTAGTTAATAACTTTGTCTGTCTGCTCTTTGATGCTGAACAGTTAGTGTACAGTGGGATTTTGAAAATTTTTAACTGAAAACAGCAGCCAGTGAGAGTGATGAAAGTGAACAAAAACTAAACTTGAGTGCTGGGCTGCTAAACTCTCTATAAAGCTCTGCAAAACCATGTGCAGCTGCAGATTCGGCTGATACTTCTCTTGTCTTATCATGTTTATCATGATAGATGACCCCTTTTACGTAACATTTTCATAATGTTTTACATTATCATTTAATACATAATAAATTACAACAACATAGATTATAGCTGCTTTAAAATACTTGTCCTCAATAAATAAATTCATTTTTTCCACCACAGTAAAATCCAAATGATCAGTTTGTTCCTCTCCGTCAGGAGAAATGTTACTTGCTTACAGACCGGGAGATAACAAGTGTTGGTTAAGAAAAAAGTGTTTAGGCAAGCAAGTCTGCGCCTGTCCCCTCTTCCTGTCTGCAGCTGAACCTCTGCAGAGGCGGGCCTCCTTTGATGTGACTGGTGAGCGGCTGGACAGCGCTGAGGTCAGGGGTCGTGTGGGTGCCAGGTTGATGACTCAGTGGTGAGACTTCCCAGGAACCACATGCCTCACATTCTCAGGCGGTGACCAAGGAGCCATGGTGTTCAGACAAGACACACAAGCTCGAGGCAAAGACAGCCCACCGACAAATGAAGAGAAACTCTGATGTGTCAATCAGTGATCATCGACCTTTCAGTGTGGAAAGGTCGGAAATGTTGGTAAGTCCATCATTGGTCTGGAAAAAAATCTCACATATCCATGTCCCCCTCAGGATAATTGTAAAAACTTTGGGATTAACGACCTGCTACACGCCAAACTAAGATGGAGGAAATTTCATTTTTATTAACAAGCTAACATGATAGCATTACATCATGAGCATGTTGTACAGCACTAGAGCCATTCAAAAAGGCTTTAGTCACCCTTACTATGTGTCCAAGACAGACAAATGCTTGGAACATTTCACAACATTGTTAGTCTCATAGCTTCACCTCAAAATAGGTATGAGCAGCCAAGATCTTTACTGTGGAAAACCAGCTGAAGAGTTTCCTTCTTTCCTGTATCTTAAAGGTTGATGTGTTTTACTCCTGGAAATCTGGATGTAAAAGGGATGTTATCAAAGGCCTCACCAGGCCCAAAGTGTGGTTAAGAAGTGAGCAGTGACAGTGGTACAGCCCAGTACTTCATGGAAAGAGACTGAGGTGGGACTGCTTCACTGCACCGTGTAATCATGTTTGTGGTTTTTTACAACATGAATGAAACAGTGATGAGTTGGATCCTGCTTGTATCAGCTATGCTGCTGGCTCATCTGCAACTTCATCAGCTCAGCATTGTAAAATACAAATATTACATAAAAGACACTGTGAAACCGACAAAATCGGAAGCACCGCAGTCAAAATCTTACCTTGAAATAAAAACATACAACACTAAAGCCATGCTAATCTCGTGCAATCATAAATTCCAACCTGGGAATAATATGCTCAATGTGTTTTTTTCCTCGAGGCCTTAAATATGGTTCCAGCAAGGATTCCATCCTTCATTATGAAAAGCTGCTTCCACTTTACTTGCTCTTACCCCCATTGTTCTTTGTTATAAGGGCAACCCTTGTATGCCCCACTGCTAGAGAACTGGGACCACTAGCGATGTGGCCTACGGAAAACAACTGACCCCAGTTTAGTCTGTTCGATCTTATTCCATGCCAAATTAAAGACAGAGAAAAGTCTGTGCCTTCATGATTGGGCCTATTTAGGGATAGGAACTCATATATCCGCAGAAACTAAATCCAGGCCTGAATTCTCCCACAGTGTCATAGGTAAAAAAAAAAAAAAAAGCGAGGGACAAGGAGAGAGCTGGTCCAGATGTCGGCAGTATGTTTACAATCTTACACTATTTGCTTGTCTGTTGATAACATCGCTCAGATTCCATTTCCTGTTGCAGCAAATCCGGCGTGACCACACACCGAGAGCCCGGAGTGGGGTCTGTGCCAGTTGTGTGTATGAGAAAATGTGTACTTACATCGTAGACTCAACAAGTCGTTTTTAACAGTGGGACTCAAAAAGAACGCGAAGAAAGCATGAAAAAAAATCTGGGCAATGAAGCAGACAGAACGACAACAACAAAGAGAGATTTGCTATAAAAAAAATAAACTACACAATCTCAGACTTAGCCCAACACCGAGGCCACTGTCAGAGGATAACACCATGTAAAAAATACACCTCTATCTCCTGAAAAAGACTCACATCCTGTAGAGACAGATCCGATTCCCTTGAGAATGACTTTTAGAGGAGGCAAATATTGACTGACCAGATACAATCAAGCAGGAAACTGATATTTTCCATTACCAACATTTTCCTTTTTGAAGCAGATATCGAAACATCTGTTACTCTCACATGGACAACAAGTTTATAACGGGGTGGTAATTTGTACACTAAATTAAAGTAAATAAAGCACCCAATCTTTTCATTTTTCATACCTCTAAAAGAGTCCACACATAAATTGGCTACGGGTACGAGTTTGGATTTCCAGTGACGTAACATATACAGAAATAATGACTCAGTAAACAAGTAAGTTAAGTCAGCGTTACTGTAACATGGTCTTACAATGTACATGTGGTATAAATGTGAGTACCACAGGTAGGGAATTAATGAGAATCAAATTATATCCTGCAATAAATAATTGAAATACAGTACAGGTCAAAGGGTCACATAGGTCACATAAGTCACACAGTGCAGCTCGTGAGCTGTTCTTGGGTACAGACGGTCCACATGTTGATGTTTATCAGTAATATTTACCACCTCAACATGTTGGTTGAACACAAAGTCTGACAAATCATCCGAGGGGCATACATGTAGTCGGTACTAACAACCCTTTTAATAGGGTTGCAGAGGCATTTTACTCAAACCCCAGATTTCAACCTCATGGTGGCACTAGAGGAAAAGTCAGGAAATGACCAAACTCAGTAGGCTTAAAAATGTCATGATCACAATGTCTGTAAAAAATTCATAGCATAGCATCCAGTTGTTAAGAATTTGTCTGGACCAGAGCATGGTCCGACTGACGACTGCCTGGAGCCATGCCGCTACCATGTCTAAAAATTGATGTCTTCTTCTTTCTTTCTTTCTTTTTTTTTAAGTTGTCTCATTAAATCTTTATTGCTTTTGGTTCGTGCTGTTAGCAGATGATTTAAACCTCAGGATAAATATAAACAGTTTAAAAACAGTAAACATCAAAGGCCTTGAAACTAAAAGGCTGTGGTTTGAATGCAGTTTTCACTGACTGAGGGACAGGCTGTCTAGCTGACTATCTATGGTACAAACCACAGCACACAATTGAGATCCGACACCAGCAACCAGAACCCATTTGGAATAATGTTTTAATGTGTTTTTTTTTTCTGTAAGCGTGCCCCCCGACAGTGAATGAGGACAGCAGCTACATCCACCACACCAGCCACCTGAAACACTAGACAGAGATATCCACAGCATCCTCAGTCTGCATGGCGGAGCAGCCCACCTGGCAAGGTTTTCTGCTGCGGTCATGCTGGTCGCAGCAATAAAATCAACACACTTTTTACTGTACGATCGAACAGCGGCCCCTTCCTTCAAACACCACCTCAGCAAATGCTGAATTACCTGTAGAGGTCAGAGTCAGTTATGAGATCAGGAGATTGGAAAAGTTTGTGTGTGGCAGGATTGCATGTTAGTTATTGCTTGTTGATTGCCCCACCTGCATAGACTTCCCCGCCTGTGTGTGCAGTCTTGGCATGTGACACCTCAGGCAGAGGTTTGTTTGAGAATCTAGTGCTCAGGCATGAATGTGTGTATCCGCACGTCCACCCACATGTGCTTCACTTCCCTGCTGGGGTAAAGCTTACAGACTCTCCGCTCTAATTGAGCAGGGAGAATAAATAATGATGAAGCACTGACCCTCAAAACGGCACGATGCCCTCTCATACCTTCCCAGCAATGCCCAAAAGCAGAAAGAGACAAACTGTCCCTGTTTTTCTTCTGTCAAACACCACAACACAGGCTAAGAGGATTTTCACCTCCAAGAATTTAAGCATTCAGTCTCTGGCTACTCTAAAACCATGCTCATTAAAAACTTATTTTCAGGGCTGTGACACTCAGGAAACAATGCAAACAATGTATTTTAAGTGGCAAAGCTGCCACTAAAATACTCCTAGAGGGCTCTGGACTTCAGCGAATATAAACTCGGTAGTATTTTGAGACGTTTGTTGGATGGATGTCACCTGTAAATACAGAGGTGAGAGGCTCAAAGGTCTGAAATTTCAGGTCTGGACTCTGCGTGTGTAAATACTGTGAGGAAGTGGTTTGGCAAAGAGGGGCACACGGAGGTCTGGAATTAGACATCTGTTCATTATAAGAAGTCTGCTTCTCTCTGCAGAGAAACTTGGTTGCAGCTGGCAGACCGGTCAACACAACCCCTTTAACACTGACTTTGTTTCAAAACAAAAAACACCCCGTATGGAGAGGGAATTTTGAAAATAACTAGTAACATCTAAAACCACAGTTGATCTGATTTTTTGAAGAAAACACAAAACAGATCTCAAAAGGTCTATAATACCTGAGCTCAAAGTACCAAATGTTCCACATGATTCATCTGAAATCAGAGATTCGCTGCAAAGAAGGTTTCCTATCAACTCATAGACAGACCCCAAAACAGTATTTAAACAGGCTAATAAAGCTGAAACATATTTAATTAATCATGGGTGTACCGTTTTAGGATGATAGTGCTGAAGCAAAATGACACAGAGGTGGAGACATCCGCCATTGACAAAGTGAAAAAGCAGGTTTTGTAGGGTTGCCCCTAATTGAATTACTTCATGTTTCTCCACCAGAGGACTGGCTGGTCAGTGACACTTGTAAACCCATCTAAGTCATTAAGTCATAAGAAAGTCTTTTGTCAGCGTCTGCCAATCTCTCCTCGGTGTAAAAAGGTAAGCACAAATTCATGCGTGTCCCGGTGTTCGATTAAATCCAGGATGGGATGTTATCCGCTCTGTGAGTTTCTTGGAAGAGGTTTTTGGACAGTTGGACATTCTTCCCAACTTTGGGGCTCAGCTGATTGAGCTGTCACGCTAACAAATACAACAAAGAGGTTCGTTCGAGACAAAGAAGGCAGCAAAAACCGGCATGAACACGTTAACATACCTTTTTTGTTATATACAATAAGATCTGTTGCTTACGGGGTAGAGTCTGCGCCCCATATACAAAGCCTCGGTCCTCAAATCCCTCACTCTTCAGCTCCTACTATTCAATAACACCCAAAAATATCTTTAAAAAAAAGCTGCTTATCATCAGAATTACAGAGCAACACGAATCATTGATTTATTAGCCTGAAATACTGATTATGTCTGTTACTAGGCTCCACCAAACCTGAGGGAAATATCTGGCCTTTTTCTGCTAAATGCTCCACTGCATTCACCAACTAGTTAAAACTTTGTTCGTCTGCTCTTGATGCTGAACATTAGTGTACAGTGGGATTTTGAAGCTTTTTAACTGAAAACAGCAGCCAGTGAGAGTGAGGAAAGTGAACAAAAACTAAACTTGAGTGCTGGTGTGCTAAACTCTCTATAAAGCCTGTAAAACCATGTGCAGCTGCAGATTCGGGTGATACTTCTCTTGTATATCTCTTGTATATATCGATATAGATATTCATAATATTATATCTCACAGTACATACATACATACATCAAACCGCATACACCTGCTACACACACACCCCCACACACACACACACACACACACAAAGATAACATGTCATTTATAGTAAATATTGATACATTTAATATAAAACGGATTGGAGCCAAGTGTTGACAGAAAATGATTCAAAGCCTGTCATTTGATAAAAAATGTCCTCGTTTGAAGCCTGATGAGGATTCATTTTTAAATCCAGATCACAATCTTCACACAAGCAGATCCCATGATCCGATCCAGATCTTAAAGTGAAGGGGGAAATGAAGAGAGGAAAATGTCTGATACTGAACTTGAACAAGACTCAAACTATGAGTCAGGAGGCACAGGAACACAAGTCCTCTTATAAACTGTGAGTTTTTGGACAAGAAGGTAAATAAGGTGCAAATAGCCGTAACGTTGACTTTGGCATCTAGATGTTGGTGCCTCGTTCTGTTTAATGAAATGCAGTTTTGCCTTCAGTTTTATTGGTTGTACCAATCCCCAAATCCCAATGATGTCAGCGTGAAACCATCATAATTAAAAATTTCATGACTATCTTTCACAACACTTTTCATAGAGACTACATACTTCATCTGGTAAGTACAAATGCACATTTTGGGTGTGACACAGCATTAATAAGAGTCTTTCCAGGGAGGAACAGAAAATGACATAGTAACATGTTAACCAAGTATGGGCCAGAGAGGCCAGAGTTCACCCCACCCAGCTGTTTAACAGCAGGCCCTCGGGCACAACTAGCCCTATTTCTATCAGTCTTCTTCTTCTTATAACTCTCAGGAGAAACCTTGTGTGACACAGAGCAGGCTCGAGCAGTGCTGTCAGGATGTCTAATTAATGAGGGCTAGATGCTGAGGGCAAATGGGCATTAACTGAAAAAGGTCAACAAAGTTGTTTTTTACTGAGGGTGTACACAGGGACAGTTTCTATTCGAATTCGAAAAGAAAACATCAGAAAATCATAAAGATAGTTTGAGTTCATCGGTTTGGTCATATCAAAAATAATGGAACTATCTAACAGTAATTTCTGACATGACAGTGAATTAAAGAGGCCAAGACATTTGACAGACTCTGGCACCAAATCGGAGCTCAATATTGTAAACACAATATGAGCTATAGGATCTAATGAACATGTTACCACAGAGCAAACAAGCTGTGTTAGCATTATCGCAAAGTACACTGTTTGAAAATAATTAATTCAGGAGGAATTAAGGCTGGACGTTAAAGTTTTAGTCTGTTGGTGGTGATAGATAAAAAAAAAAAAAAGAGCAACATAATTAGCAGTCACCCTCTGGGGACCAAGATGTTTTTTGTTTTTTATCTCCATCGATATTTAAAAAAACAACCCACAATTGTTCCATAACTTAAACTGTGTTTATTATGTCACTATGATAATAAAGCACCTGTTTGTTAACTGTGCTTATCTGAACACAAACGTACTTTTTGTCTTTTTTTTTTTTTCCTAAACCAAACCTTAACCAAGTGTTATCACATCATGAAACATTCTTTTACAGACGATTGACCAGATTAAAAATAACACTTCTCTGTGTCATTGTATGAAACAAGCAACGTATTTTATTGTTTAATTTGGAGGACTTGTTGGACTGACTGAAATGCTGTCCCTAGACCTATGGTTTGCTTGAATATTTTTAACTACTGCGAAGTTGAGCTGGTAATTCCAGTATTAATCCTTGAAAACTACATCTGACTTTACTTTTACTGATTTTATATACTTGATATGTCCATAAAAAATGATCTATCTGAACAGATGAACTTTGAATTTTCAACCCTCTATACCTTCTTGAACTATGAGACGCTTAAACAAGTAAGTTTTCCTACCTCAAAAAAAAAATCTTAGAGTAGAGCTGTTATATTAATTTACCCCTTTAAACACCTTTTCCTTTGTCCAAACCTGAGTCATCCACAAACAGCTGCTAAAGTTATAGTAGAGCATGATTGATCCATATTCATTCCTCTGAGATGGAATTGAAACTTAATGTTCAATTTCAACCTGGTTAAATATGCATCGTGTGGAACCAAGGTATTAAATGGGAGGTTTCTTGGTTAAAAAAACTAAATCAATCAAATGTAGTAATTTAGAGGGGGAAAAAAAGGTCCAGCCACTGAAAGGAGTTTTTTTCCACTGAGTCAGAGCTCAGATAACAGGATGTCCCTGGGGGAGGAGAGGAAATCCCCAACAATCAGGAGGGGGGAAAAACTCCCAAGACCCCCAAAACAAAAGCTTTCTGGAGAGCTTGACCACCACTACTACTACAACCAGGTGGCGTTTTCTGCCCAACAAGTGCCCCGTATAAATGTATTCAATACGGGGAGATAATTAAAAGAGCTGAAGAAATACATCATCATTACTGGCAATATGTGCATGGGGGGCGGTTCCAGAAATGTAACTCCCTAAGTGTGGACTGACCTAATTTCCTCCCTGTACACAGCTGGCTCACACAGAATCCCTTAGAATGAAACCAGCCACATCTTCCCTTGTCTCGTCTTCCTGCTCCATTCAACCCAAACGGAGATGTGACACTGCACCCAACACACACACTGCTGTTTCCATTAACTCCATTAGATTGCAGACCGCAGTCCACAGAACACAATATTCTGATGACAGCTCTTTTGTTTTTGGTTTTATTGTGGGGCTGCGATGCCAGGAATTATTGTGATCTCTATTATGTGTGGCACTCTGAGGAAGATAATAGTTGGAACAGGCAGAAAATGAAATAATCACAGTCATAAAATGAACTTGCATCTTTCAGGATCACGTCATTGGAAAAAGGGACTCACTGATGACTGTGATAGCCTGAGGAGGCACAGAGGCTACCGAATGCATGCGTTAGCAGCTGGAAACATAATAACAGGCTACAAAATAAGGGTAATTCCCAAAACACTAAAATTACAAAGCAGGGGGTGTCAGGTATGGGCCTAAACTTTCACTGAACAACCCACAAAAGATGTACCAACATTTGCATGCCACAAGTGTTGGAATAAGCCCCTGTAGGCAGTTAATAAACCTATCTAGTCTTCCTAAGGCCTGCAGGATAACCGAGGATGAAGGGTTGTTTTGAGTGTAAATCTACACTAAGCATGGCAGCTGTAAGCAGTGGGATGACAAAAACAAACCAGACCTACGCTGTTTCTCAAGACCGTACGGGCAAAGGAGACAATAGAAAGCAGATCTCTAACCCTCATTTAAGTGTGATTTTCGTCTTACAGCACAGAAGGAGGCATAGTACTCGAAAGCCGCAACCAGCACTATTATCCAAGCACTTCAGAGGATGATATAGGAATCTTGACGTGTGTGTATGTTTGCCTCGGGACATAGAGGAGGGGTTGAAGCAAAGTTGAGGGTGATTAAGAGATAGGGCTGCCAGGATTGAAAACACACAGCAGGGGTTATTTTCTGACACGGGTGATCCACTAACAGACCACTTTAACGAAGGAGACAAAAACAGATTTGCACAGAGCTTTTTCCATTCCAGAGTTAATACCTAATCTTCAGGTACTGGATACTGTGAGTATTTAGTGTCACGGTTCATACCACTTAAAGCAAGAGCTAGACCAACTATAAAGCTTGCAAAGTTACAGTCTAGAAATGAATATGAGAAAGGTTAGGAAACTGTTTGTGTATTCGTGTTCATGTAAAAACTAGAAGTTACTACGGCTATATAGCAGACCAAATATTGGGCATTGGTCAGGCTGATTATATCAAACCAAGTGTCCCAAACATCTTGATACACTTTGATGCCTCATTAGTTTCATGTTCATAAAAAGGGTAAACCTATTATGATGTGACCTAATGAACTGACTCATTTTGATGAAGAGTTTGGCATTGTGGACTTCTTTCTGACATCTTAGTTTTTCTGAGCCAGAAGGACCATAATTGACAGACTGTGGAGCTGATGGGTGATGTACTGTGAGTTGGAACGCATTTTCAAGTAGGAAAACATGGCAGACATGTTCCTGAAAACATTTGAGGAGAGAAACGGCAACATAGTAGCAGAATCTTGATTCATATTTGATCAGCATGTCTAGTTGAGTTTGAGTCTCTTGAGACCGGCGTGACTCACTGAGAAAGACTTGTCAATCACAAATGGGACCATAATTACAAAATTAAAATCATGCTGAGGAGAAGAAGACTTCAAACTAGCACAGGAACCGTTTACTGATTCTAAATCAAGTGAGATCTTTTCTATAACTCAATACATACTACACAGGTTTAAAACACTAACAGACCAGGAGCTCTGTCCTCAACTATAGTGTCAGTGGTCATGTCTGCTCACACCTACTGGAGTTAAGAAAAAAGTGCTCCAGTGTAATGTTTGGTGTTAATGGTGGACACTTGTTTGAATAAGAAGAGCCTAAGAAGATCCCAGCGGCAGAATTCATGTTGGGAAAACTATGACTGTACGGCAGCATCATTAATTCCACATTTCAATTCATTCATTGTAGCACCACTAATTCATTCACATGAGCTCATCCTGCCCGGCAACAATACGATGTCTGAGGCAAAGCTATGCCTCTAACACCACACATGTAGTCCGAGCTGGAGCCTCCTCCAGGCTGACGGTGCAATAAAGCCTCAATGACTCGGCCATAAACCACAACCCAGGCTGCGCAGCAGACGCAAAGTAGCTCAGGAAAAATCTCTCTCAAGTGGAAAGATGGAGGATGAAGAGATAGGGATGGGAGATAAAAAGAACTGAGAAGGGAGAAAATACATACATACATACACACACACACACACACACACACACACACAGATAAATGTCATTTAATATAAATATTGATACATTTAATATAAAACTGATTGGATGCCAAGTGTTGACAGAAAATGATTCAAAGCCTGTCTTTGATGAATAAATATGTCTCGTTTGAACCCTGATGAGGATTCATTTTTAAATTCCAGACTCACAATCTTCACACACACAGACAAGCAGATCCCATGATCCTGATCCAGATCTTAAAGTGAAGGGGGAAATGAAGAGAGGAAAATGTCTGATACTGAACTTGAACAAGACTCAAACTATGAGTCAGGAGGCACAGGAACACAAGTCCTCTTATAAAACTGTGAGTTTTTGGACAAGAAGGTAAATAAGGTGCAAATAGCCGTAACGTTGACTTTGGCATCTAGATGTTGGTGCCTCGTTCTGTTTAATGAAATGCAGTTTTGCCTTCAGCTTTTATTGGTTGTACCAATCCCCAAATCCCAATGATGTCAGCGTGAAACCATCATAATTAAAAATTTCATGACTATCTTTCACAACATCTTTCATAGAGACTACATACTTCATCTGGTAGAGTACAAATGCACATTTTGGGTGTGACACAGCATTAATAAGAGTCTTTCCAGGGAGGAACAGAAAATGACATAGTAACATGTTAACCCAAGTATGGGCCAGAGAGGCCAGAGTTCACCCCACCCAGCTGTTTAACAGCAGGCCCTCGGGCACAACTAGCCTATTTCTATCAGTCTTCTTCCTTCTATAACTCTCAGGAGAAACCTTGTGTGACACAGAGCAGGCTCGAGCAGTGCTGTCAGGATGTCTAATTAATGAGGACTAGATGCTGAGGGCAAATGGGCATTAACACTGAACAAAGGTCAACAAAGTTGTTTTTTACTGAGGTGTACTTCAGGGACAGTTTCTCGAATTCGAAATAGAAAACATCAGAATATCATAAAGATAGTTTGAGTTCATCTGGTTTGGTCATATCAAAAATAATGGAACTATCTATACAGTAATTTCTGACATGACAGTGAATTAAAGAGGCCAAGACATTTGACAGACTCTTGGCACCAAATCGGAGCTCAGATATTGTAAACACAATATGAGCTTATTAGGATCTAATGAACATGTTACCACAGAGCAAACAAGCTGTGTTAGCATTATCACAAAGTACAGCTGTTTGAAAATAATGAATTCAGGAGGAATTAAGGTTGGACGTTGGAAGTTTTAGTCTGTTGGTGGTGACAGATAAAAAAAGAGCAACATAATTAGCAGTCATCCTCTGGGGACCAACCATGTTTTTTATCTCCATCAATATTTAAAAAAAAAACACAATTGTTCCATAACCTTAAACCTGTTTATTAATGTCACTATGATAATAAAGCACCTGTTATGTTAACCATGTGCTTATCTGAACACAACCCAAACCTTAACCACAGTGTTATCACATCATGAAACAATTCTTTTACAGACGATTGACCAGATTAAAAATAACACTTCTCTGTGTCATTGTATGAAACAAGCAACATATTTTATTGTTTAATTTGGAGGACTTGTTGGACTGACTGAAAATGCTGTCCCTAGAGCCTATTAGGTTTGCTTGAATATTTTTTAACTACTGCAAAGTTGAGCTGGTAATTCCAGTATTAATCCTTGAAAACTACATCTGACTTTACTATTACTGATTTTACGTACTTGATATGTCCATAAAAAATGATCTATCTGAACAGATGAACTTTGAATTTTCAACCCTCTTATATCTTCTTGAACTATGAAGCACGCTTTAAACAAGTAAGTTTTCCTACCTCAAAAAATAATCTTAGAGTTAGAGCTGTTATATTAATTTACCCTTTAAAACACTTTTCCTTTTGTCCAGACCTGAGTCATCCCACAAACAGCTGCTAAAGTTATAGTAGAGCATGATTGATCCATATTCATTTCCTTCTGAGATGGCAATTGAAGAACTTAATGTTCAGATTTCCTAACCTGGTTAAATATGCATCGTGTGGAACCAAGGTATTAAATGTGAGGTTTCTTGGTTAAAAAAAAAAAAAACTAAATCAATCAAATGTAGTAATTTAGAGGGGGAAAAAAAGGTCCAGCCACTGAAAGGAGTTTTTTCCACTGAGTCAGAGCTCAGATAACAGGATGTCCCTGGGGGAGGAGAGGAAATCCCCAACAATCAGGAGGGGGGAAAAACTCCCAAGACCTCCCAAAACAAAAGCTTTCTGGAGAGCTTGACCACCACTACTACTACAACCAGGTGTTGTTTCTGCCCAACAAGTGCACCGTATAAATGTACTTCAATACGGGGAGATGATTAAAAGAGCTGAAGAAATACATCATCATTACTGGCAATATGTGCATGGGGGCGGTTCCAGAAATGTAACTCCCTAAGTGTGGACTGACCTAATTTCCTCCCTGTACACAGCTGGCTCACACAGAATCCCTTAGAATGAAACCAGCCACATCTTCCCTTGTCTCGTCTTCCTGCCTCCATTCACCCCAAACGGAGATGTGACACTGCACCCAACCACACAACTGCTGTTTCCATTAACTCCATTAGATGCAGACCGCAGTCCACAGACACAATATTCTGATGACAGCTCTTTTGTTTTGGTTTTATTGTGGGGCTGCGATGCCAGGAATTATTGTGATCTCTATTATGTGTGGCACTCTGAGGAAGAGTAATAGTTGGAAACAGGCAGAAAATGAAATAATCACAGTCATAAAATCTGAACTTTGCATTCTTCAGGATCACGTCATTGGAAAAAGGGACTCACTTGATGACTGTGATAGCCTGAGGAGGCACAGAGGCTACCGAATGCATGCGTTAGCAGCTGGAAACATAATAACATGCTTACAAAATAAGGGTAATTCCCAAAACACTAAAATTACAAAGCAGGGGGTGTCAGGTATGTGCCTAAACTTTCACTGAACAACCCACAAAAGATGTACCAACATTTGCATGCCACAAGTGTTGGAATAAGCCCCTTGTAAGGCAGTTAATAATACCTACTCTAGTCTTCCTAAGGCCTGCAGGATAACCGAGGATGAAGGGTTGTTTTGAGTGTAAATTTCTACACTAAGCCATGGCAGCTGTAAGCGGTGGGATTGACAAAAACAAACCAGACCTACGCTGTTTCTCAAGACCGTACGCGGCTTAAAGGAGACAATAGAAAGCAGATCTCTAACCCTCATTTAAGTGTGATTTTCGTCTTACAGCACAGAAGGAGGCATAGTACTCGAAAGCCGCGACCAGCACTATTATCCATAGCACTTCAGAGGATGATATAGGAATCTTGATGTGTGTGTACGTTTGCCTCAGGACATAGATGAGGGGTTGAAGCAAAGTTGAGGGTGATTAAGAGATAGGGCTGCCATGATTGAAAACACACAAGGCAGGGGTTATTTTTCTGACACTGGTGATCCACTAACAGACCACTTTAACGAAGGAGACAAAAACAGATTTGCGCAGAAGCTTTTTCCATTCCAGAGCTAATACCTCATCTTCAGGTACTGGATACTGTGAGTATTTAGTGTCACGGTTCATACCACTTAAAGCAAGAGCTAGACCAACTATAAAGCTTGCGAAGTTACAGTTCTGGAAAAAAATGTATATGAGAAAGGTTAGGAAACTGTTTGTGTATGTTGTGTTCATGTAAAAACTAGAAGTTACTATCGGCTAATATAGCATGACCAAATATTGAGCATTGGTCAGGCTGATTATATCAAACTAAGTGTCCCAAACATCTTGATACACTTTGATGCCTCATTAGTTTCATGTTCATAAAAAGGGTAAACCTATTATGATGTGACCTAATGAACTGACTCATTTTGAAGCCTTGAGTTTGGCATTGTGGACTTCTTTCTGACATCCTAGTTTAGTAAGACTGTGGAGCTGATGGGTGATGTACTGTGAGTTGAACGCATTTTCAAGTAGGAAAACATGGCAGACATGTTCCTAAAAACATTTGAGAAGAGAAACTGGCAACATAGTAGCAGAATCTTGATTCATATTTGATCAGCACTGTCTAGTTTGAGTTTGAGTCTCTTGAGACCGGCGTGACTCACTGAGAAAGACTTGTCAATCACAAATGGGACCATAATTTACAAAATTAAAATCATGCTGAGGAGAAGAAGACTTCAAACTAGCAATCATGAAACCGTTTACTGAGGTCATAAATCAAGTAAGATCTTTTCTATAAAGCTCAATACATACTACACAGGTTTAAAACACTAACAGACCAGGAGCTCTGTCCTCTAACTATAGTGTCAATGGTTCATGTCTGCTCACACCTACTGGAGTTAAGAAATAAAGTGCTCCAGTGTAATATTTGGTGTGAATGTGGGACACTTGTTTGAATAAGAAGAGCCTAAGAAGATCCCAGGCAGAATTCATGTTGGGAAAACTATGACTGCACGACATGCATCATTAATTCCACATTTCAATTCATTCTATTGTAGCACCACTAATTCATTCACATGAGCTCATCCTGCCCTGGCAACAATACGATGTCTGAGGCAAAGCTATGCCTCTAACACCACACATGTAGTCCGAGCTGGAGCCTCCTCCAGGCTGACGGTGCAATAAAGCCTCAATGACTCGGCCATAAACCACAACCCAGGCTGCGCAGCAGACGCAAAGTAGCTCATGGAAAACATGAAACACGGAGGCCTCGCTGTATGTATGACATGCCTACACATTACTAGAAACCACACGGCAGCTAGCAAGTAAGAGGACATAAAGGACTGTGTTATTGTTGGCTGTGATGGAGCTACTATGAGCACAGGCCCACACAAGACTTAAAGTGTGAGGAGGTGGAGAGGATGGAAGGGACTGCTTCATACAGAGAGCATCATCAGCAGTGGTAGACTAAAAAAAGAATAAGAAAAAACAGCAAAGGTGCCCTTTTGGATGCCTGGAAAGTGCAGTCTAGGATGCCCTCCTATTGGAGAAAACAATAAAATATCCTTTAGGGTCCCATTCCAGTGGAAAAAACACAATAAATTCCCATCTAGAGTCCCATTCCAGTGGACAAAACATAATGAAGTGCCCACTAGGGTGCTTTCCCAGTGGACAAACACAACAAAGTCTCGTCTCCAGAGTCCTTCCAGTGGAGAAAACATGATCAAGTTTCCTCTAGAGTCCCATTCCAGTGAGATGCTCACCCTAACCCTAACCCTGCCTAAATAGCTTCACTGTAAATGCCTCACAATTTTCTGCACACCAGTGCCCCACTACACCAGAAAACACAATGTCTTTTAAAAAAGTAGAACAATTTGAAAAGATCCGTCGATGAAGATTATTTGTTTTTCATGACAGTTAGCCAAACTAGCACCAGCTGTAGCCTGATGTATATTAAAGGCTGTCAAGTAGTAAAACCAATAAGACTTCAGAAAAACTACACTATGAAATTCTAATAACTTGTAGCAGGACTTTCCCCACTCAGTGTATAACAAAGAATAGCTGTTAACTGTCCAACATCTACATGATGTCATGAAGCAATTTCTGTACAGTGCTACAATGGCTCTACTGTACAGAAAGTCATATTGCTCTCTTTACTCCCAATCTGAGTCCATATTACAGACTCGCTTGGGGAATTAACCACTCATTTCCTCAGTATGACACAGTCTTCGAGATTCCACTTTTTGCCCAAACGATGTAAAAATTCCTCTTTGATGAAGAGATGCTGTTGGCCACCAAACCACAAAGCAGCAAGTCTCTAATTGGCTCTGTTTGTATCCCTGCTGCTGCTTAGAAACGAGCCCACAAGGTGAGCTCCCACCCTAGGTTTAATTAATAAGTAGCCTTCTTCTGTGGGGAAGAAGTAACAAAACAATGGCGGACATGTTCCTTCATGACACTGTTGCACTTTCAACATCATAATGAGTTGTGGTTCGGTTTGTGTGAACCACAGTCAAAGTAACGAATTCACTTAATTACAGTACACAGTTTATGATTTATTTCAGCTCTGCCAAGGAACTCAAAACATCACACTCTCGCAAATATATGCCATAAACGCGAGAGATATTGTTAGACCTTAGCACCTATAATTAACGGAAACCACTTTTACTGCCATGCAAAGCCTTATTTATACCATTAAAAGCAAACATTTGGGTCTCACTTTACAAGAAGTTGAGGTTTACTGGTAAAACAACATGAAAGGAAATATCTGGTACGTCAGCCCTGTAACACTTCCACGGAAAACTGTACGTTCCTCCGAGAAAGCTCAACATTTCAACGGTCTGTACTGAAAAGAGGAAGCTGTTTTGGTATTTATGTTTCATTGTCTGGTTAAATTTATGAGCTCTGAGGAATCATCCAGATGTCGAGAGACTTATTACACAACTGGTAAGTTTGCTGTACATGTGTTCTCACATGGAGGTGATACAGTCATGAAGCTGCTTGTGTACTGTACAACAGAGGAGCAGCGCATGGCCTCCACAATGCTATCCGCTGCACCATTCAACCACACTATTACTCAATAGTGCAATCTTTTAGGACGAAGACACAGTGGGGGATGTTGCCAGCAGCATTAAAGATTAAAATGTCATCATCGGTTCTGAATGCAATGGTGTAATTGTTATAACAAGATAACAGTTATCCTGTCAAATAGAACAAGTTTTATAATTGAGTCAGTATACTTTGGTATCAACTGTTTATTCACTGTGATTACAAGCTATTCTTGTAACTTAGAGACAGTAAACACAGTATCCCCTACCTCTGAGCGTAAACATTGCCTCAAATGAACTCACGTCTGATCATGTTTTAATTGTCTCATGTGAAGCGATGTACTGCCAGATTTAACACCACCCCAACCAGCATGGGAGAGGTTAAACAAACATCTACACAAAAGTGTAAGGCAGGAAGAGTCAAAGATCAGCAGATAAGATTAAATGCGAGGGACATGCAAATACTTGTGCAAGTGGGAAATTCACAAAAGGAGGCAATGAGCAATACGCTTTTTCATGCTGAGCATTATTGATGGCCAAGGAGACAAAAGCAACCTGTTTCAGCCTGCTGTGTTTTGTCCTCCTAGCACTCACAGTAGAGGCCTGATGGCTGGAGACAAAACTCTTTGTACAGGTCAGGACAGTCAAGGATACCCAGTGTCTTTCAGTGGACTCACATTCTGTAAATACCTCTGAGCTGGGCCTAAAGAATCCACTATAGTTTGCTGCTAAATTAAGAGGACTGCAAAGTCAATTTTACCGGCCATGTGGTAATCTTATCATACCAGACAACAATAAAAGAGGATAATCCGATTTCTATTAAATTCCTATGAACCAGAGCTGTCACAGCAGAAAAAAAAGAGGTTAATTTTCCTCCAAAAGGAAAGACACAGCTGCCCTTGATTAAATCACATCTATATTAAAATCAAAATAGAGAGCAGCTACATATTTTTAGTGTTTCTCCAGTTTGATTCTCCTCACATTATAGGAGCCAAAGAGAGATTTCTATAATTAATACTCGTATCCCACCTTTAGCTACATATCTCATAACACATGAAACCAGTGCAACAACAATTGCTGAGATGGACGAATATTATATTTGCTAAAACTTTAAGGAATGTAGGACTAACATGCAGGCAATAAGCACCAAAAACTGTTCATATCAGTGGGAAGTACATTTCCCCTTTCTTTCTGAGGGCCTCTTTGATGAACACTAATATTCTCCATATCTACAACAACAAAACTCGGGCTCTAGCAAACAGGAACCAGAGATGGAACAACAAAAGAGCTTCAAGGACAAAACAATAAATGATTGTAAATGTGCCACACCATTATACAAAGCAGACATATTAAGGATGACACTGGATACTCTCGGCATGAATACCAAACAGCCTGTGAACTTTCTGGAAGTGTCTTTTCTCCAGAAGTGAACGGATCTCGGGCCTTGGCTGTGTCATAATGACTGTGATTACACCGAGAGGAAGCGTTTATTTTCCTGTATTCCTCTGTCTTCACAAGTTAAATGATTACTTCTTCATGTAGACATTCAAGAAGACTGATGCTTTCCTCCTTCATTGAGTGCATGTGGCCACAGGGTAATACATCGTCTTGAAGTGGCAGCGCTGAGGTTGTTTTCTCTCAAAATCACAACCAAAAGTTTACATTCTTTGCGGGGACTCTCCCACTGGGTGACATCACAATCCTCTGAATGCTTTACACAAAATGAACTTCCAAATCTACACTTTACTGACACATTACACAGTTGGCAAACAGAGCTAAATATAAACACTACAGTCAAGCAGAAGAAGCCAGCTGTAAGCTATAAAATAAACATGATATGAGGTGTTAGCTGACGGCAGTCCACAGGGATTTCATCAGGTTATAGTTATAGTTGAGGATGGGCCTTTATAAGTAAATTACTTACATCATCCTGAATGTTTTATTGTGACATTGTTATTTTAATAAATACTTACAGAGTGAATAAACAGAAAGTTAGAGTAAACAGTGCAGCATGCATGTCTGTGATAATAAATATATATTTTTGGATAATCACAAAACAAAGACAAAATCATTATTATTCCATAAAACCATTATTTGTTTGTTTATGCTGCAATTGTGTCACAGGCTTGTTTTTCCTCTATGTACTTAACCACAGCAGTCGTTTGGCATTGAATCGTCACAAATACTTTGAAATACACATAGCATTCTTAAAACTGTGCTGTGAATAACTTTTGCAATACTGGGCAGGACACACTGCACAAACTAACACACCAATACTATGAGGTCAACTCTGTATGTACACTATGTTACTTTGAATGCATTTGTTAGCATGATGTTTTCTGCAGCCGTTCTGAAGTTAGTTTAATGTTTGTGAGCAGGTTTACAGTTACAATTTAATCCTAATTAAAATTTGGACAACACATGACTTCTCAGATGTGAAATTGGTCATCTGTCGTGACAAGTCCACTAAGAACCAGCAGGTGATAATGGCTGTAGATTCATAGCAACTTTGAGCTCATTATTTTGGTTTATTTTGCAACTTTGCTCTGCTTTGGTTCGCTCTCGCCGCTCTCATAGCATCGTTTTTGGCAGCAGCATGCATCTGTTTTTAGTGAAAAAGTTGACGTTACCCTGACCTGTACAGCGCTTAACAGCAGACAGACAAAGTTAGAGACTAGTTGGTGAACATGGTGGAGCATTTAGCGTAGGGGTACTCAACTTATTGCTGCTTTGGGGCCACTTTTCAAGAAAAAGACAACTTCAAAGCTGTAATCTTTTTTCTTGCAGTGCTATCAGGAATGCTGCACTGAAGCTAGCATGTTGTAACTTGTGATGGCGCCTGATATTAGCAAAAAAACAAAACAAAAAACAAACAAACAGTGCTTTAACTGGTACGATGTGGTCAAATTAAGGCAAAGTCATCTTAACTTTATTCATTGAATTGCCAGTTTTCATTGTCAACCTTTCAACATTTGCTGTCCTCACTCATCTTTGCCAAGAGGCAATAATAATGTAACTTCCCAAGTAAGAGCCAAAGGGCATTACTGAACATTTGTGAATTGGTATAAACTTGAATTGAGTACCAGTGATTTAGTGGCTAAAGAGTCAGATATTTCTTTTAGAAGTTGGTGAAGACAAAAACAGAGGAGAGTAATTACTGGACCAGGCCGACAGAAACATGACTCAGAATGAATGATAACATGGTTCTGTAACCGCTGGTTCACAGCTTGTTTACACTACCCCCCAAAGTGGATTATTGCAAGCTTAAGCTGGCAGATTAGATAATTTCTAGGGTAATCAGAAGTACAGATTTGCCAAGATATTCATTTGTGACAGCCCTGCTTTAAGCAGGGTAGTAACTCTATTAGACAAATGTTCAACTGTTTTATTTTCCATGCCGGAGAGCTGCCAAAGATTTTCAGTCCTGAGTAACTTCTCCTGTCTCATTTTTGGCCTCATTAGTCAGTTCAGCTCATGTTTAAAGCATGCTGTAGAAGAATGATAAAGAATGTTTCAACTTTTTGCAGATAATATACTCCTGCTGCTTGAATTTACAAACAAAGGGTTCTTTAAGGACATTTGGCTCTGGATGTTTGTGAGGGAAGATCGACACATGCCCACTCTGTGATCTCTGGAAGTCATGAGATTTCACCCATCCACATTTTGAGAGTCCAAAACTACTTTTAGGATTTATTGGGGATTTATTTTACAAACAGCAGCGCATTTAAGCACCACGGTAAATCAATCTGTAGGCAGGTTGGCTCTTGTGTTTAGATAAGTAATTCATTGTCTCATTACCTGAACCACTGAGAGGGACCTCTAATTGGCTAGAAATGACATAAGCACAACCTAAACTTCACTTTCCCCTGTCGCACTACTTTGATGAAGGCCTGTCTGTGGCTCCTTGTGCCTAACACTGTTTAGCACTGTTATTAGCTGCAATTCAGTAAGATCTGAACCAGATGTGGAGACGCTGCGAGGTCAGGGGTCAGGTCAACATGGGATCATGAAAACTACTTTCTCCTGTCCTCTGAGTACGAGTAATACTACCTGTTTCCCTGCAGGGGATAACCCTTTATGGGGAGAGGTGCTGAGATCTAACGACAAAGATAAGCAGGTCATAGAGCGACAGGGGATAATAGTTGGAAATACTTATGTAATGCACTGCTAAGATGAATTATTCTTTGGCAATCAGGGGGAGACGGAGCAGGACGGGGTGTGTGCATAGTCCTTTTCTTAATGCCAGCTGTCAAATTTAACTTATTGATGTGTAACAGAGTGGATTTAGAGAGCTGTGATGTTGTCTTTTCATGGTGTGAAATAAAGACATTGGCAGTGAAACATTTATTGTACACAAGACATGCAAAGCCTAGTTGAAGTATATCCCAGGCCTGATCTTATTGACCTTTCGGCATTTAACATTTTCTTATGTTGAAATATACAAATCTTAGTTTATCATACACATAAACAGTACCATATAAGCACACATTTACTACGAAGACACCATGGGACCATTGCCCTGGAGGCTGATGACAGCAGACTGGGCCTGGATAAACAATCAACACTGTTAATGGATTTTTTTTTTTCAGGAAACAGCTGTGGGGTCAAAAAGGCGAACTGTCCTCAAAATATGAATGATTCTCACTTCTGAGGAAACCAGGAGGATCCATGATTTGATTACTAACATTCTTTTTCTGAAGAAGATGTAAATTTGATTCACTTTAGTTTACTTTGTGTCATGTTACCATAGACAACATTAACACCTGAGCCTCACTTGACCCCAAAACATCGATACTGCTTCTATCCTGCAGAATCCAAGTTCATGTTGATCCAGCCAATGTCACAGCTCAGTTGAGGGTGGAGACTGTTACTGCTTTGGCCCATGATATCAAAAACAATATCAGTTCCCCCTGCTGTGAGGGCACAGTGGAAATGCATATGATCACATGAGTAAGCCAGTGGAAAAATGGACACAGGAGACATGTGAGCCTGCTGTGGCTCTGAATAGGCTTCCTGCTACTGAGACCACATGACAGCAGCCACATACCAAATACCACAAACCTCTTGCCAAAGAAGACTTAATGAAATCTTAGCAATTTACAAGAGGAGCTCTCATTTCAATACATGACTGGGCACCATGGAATAAATATTTATTAAAACTATACTGTGTACATTTAAGCCATTGAAAGACAAACAGTTACAACCCTTTTGTACTTTAATACCCTAAAAAAACGAATTCATTTTCCACTGTTTTGCACAACGGATTTGTCTTCCAGTACCTCTACCCACTATGTGGTTTCCACCCCGAATCCCACAGCTCTCTCACTGTATGAAATGATCTGCTGAAGGACAGAAGCAACTTGAGACATGAGCACAATTTATAGCTCAGGGTTGTGCAGAACAAGCTGTGAGGTGGATATAGGATACCTAAGAAAACCTGAAGAACACTTTACTTACTGTAGACTAAAAGGTTGGCTTAAATCTGTGCCAACACTTCGGTGAAAGCCAAATATGTGTTTGATCACAGCGCAGACAGAAGACAGAATAGCTCTTGAACTGGCTACTGGTTTCATGTGAATAAAGAAAATTAACACCACAACTAGTCAGTCTGCACTGGCCCTTTCAATCTCCCCTATTTTAACAGCTATGTTCATAGTACATGCAACACCCATGAGTGTATGAATAAGCAAAGATCAGAGATCAATCCATGTTCTTTCTTTCCAGCATCACCCATAAATCTAAAAAAAAAAGGTTCCTCCTCTCTGTTGCAACCACCACAGGATTTACAGCACACTGTCTATAGATGTTCCATCTGAAGCAGCAAATCCTCCAAAACTGTCCAAAGTTCTCGGAAAGCTCAGCACATTCAAGAAAAAAATTTGTGCAAACACGTGTGTGTATTGTGGGTATCACACTTGACCACAGTTTGATGGAAAACAAAAAGTGATTCTGTCTGTTGTTGCGTAAAAGATAATATGACAGACAGAAGTGTTTTTTTCTGCCTGCACCCCTGCAGCAGCCAACACATCCAAGTCACCAGTGAAGCTGAACAGATGCTTGGCAAACACTGTTTTTTCCATCCCAGCCCTGATTTCTCCATTCAGACACACGGGGAGTCTTTGGCCAGACTGATAATCACCAAATACAAAGAATAATATGCACATACAATGATTCTATGGTAGCAATAACTTTCCTTGCTGCCAGCTTGAGTTACAGAAATAGAGAAATCCATATACATATATACGTGTTTCTAATGGTGTTCTCAAGCTGGTTGGATCTAGGCATTGAATATTGGTCCAAATCATCCCTTTTATGACTAGAGGGATTGGGATCTTCCATAAATTGAGAACAGAACGTGGTCAAACACTGTGATAAATATTTCAATTAATCAGGAGTGAAGGTTTGGAGCTTGATTCAAAAATGTCCCTGATTGCAGTCAGCTCCTGCTTCTGGATGGTTTGCTGTTTTGTTTGGACTCAGCTACACATTTGCAGATGCCAGCGTTCGACAAAGTCACCTCCAAGCCAAATCCAACTCCTTTCCACAACCTGCTGCCGTCTCATCCCAGGGCTCAAACCACTGCAGCATTTTGAGCCATGATACTTAACCAGCCTCCTGCCTCCTTCTCTCCAGCAGCCGTTTAATTGTTAATTAGGGTGAGAACAATATTGGTGTTTCACGCCACAGCATGCCCCCACATTCCTGTGGTCCGTTATCCGCTCAAATCCAGTCATGCAGAAGGCCTTTGGCACAGCCAAGTGCCACAATGTCTGGCTGTCTGGGCAAAGCACAGCACTCAACGTTAGGTTAGGAGGGCCAGAAGAGCAGCATGATGGCACTGTGCAAAGAAGGTGATTATTACTAAGGTGGTTATTTACATTTATGTAAGTATCTGTTTACAATCCTTTTTCCATTATGATTGGTCTTAATATTTTACTGCCCAGGAAGTACAAGAAGATGTACACCTATGAAAACATGCTTAATGCCATCATTTCAATGACAGACAAGTGAAATAAAAACAGATTTTTCAGTTCTGCCTTCTTGTGCATCTGTTCCTTCACTTCAGGGTTGAGTTTTCTGTATTATGTCACAAAAAGTCAGCATCACTGAAATGTGTCACCAGCAGTTTATCAAGTGGTGTAAGATATGCTACCTTTGTTTTGTAGAAAGTTTAGGACAATCAATCAGTACATTAAAGGATTAGTTTGCTGATCTAGTATACTTGTACTTGCTATCTTTAGTTAGAGTTTGATGTTTAGCTTGACACCATGATCAGGTCTGTCAGTCAGCAAGTTAGCTTAGCTTAGCATAAAGACTGGAAACAGAGGGAAACAGCTAGCCTGGATCTGTCCAAATGTAACACAATCCAACTGCCAGCAGCTTTAAGGCTAGATAATCAGTATAAAAACAATATGTCGTGAGTTAATGGAGAGTTATTAGGGTTCCTCTTAGAACTAGGCTTCTTCGTGGAGTCTTGTCGTCACAATTGCCAGTGAATACTCAGGTGCGAAAATATTTAAGTATTCCTTTAAAGTACAGAACTGAACCACTTACTGACTTGAAAATACTAAAATCTGTTACAGTATATTATCGGTTTTTGCTGCTTTACACAGAGCAACTCAAACTCTAAATGGGCAATCTTCCAGTTTTCATTTCCTTCAGGCGAGCATAGACACAACAAGAGCCAGTTGGAGAGCTGATTTGTGTCAGGCTCCAAGTCACTTTGCAAAAAAGATAACCGCAGAACGACCCTGTGGATACATCAAACACAGAAATCTGACTTGGCTACAAACAACCTGCCTGCCTCTGAGCAAATGGCAGCGTTACTGCATGATTAAACCAGTCCAAGCTCACTCTCACTCTGTCTAAACTCTTTAATCTCTCTATTATCATCTGCAGATGACAAAAACATCATCTGTGATTCCCATCTAACACACAAACGCTTCTATCCAAAATTCTCATTTTTCCACTCAGATGTTCAATGCGTCCCACATTCCTCACTGGGGTTCAAGCTGATGTGGGAGCCCAAAAGCTGAAATGAAGACATATATGCTGCAGCTTCATTCTGTCAATTTCTTTCAATAAGGTGAAAAGGGAATGAATGCACCCAAGCATTCACAAAGTGATTATTAGCAGCCCTTCATACCATTCATACAAACACCTTAACCCTAAAAACAACGAAAGGCAGCAGATTTCATTGAAGGAGGACTGTACTCGAGCCACGAGCTTCCTGCTGCTGTGCTGTAATCAAACTGTCGTGTTCACAGTTGAATCATGAATGCATTAGACTTTAAAGAGAAAATTCCAGAGGAGGCTCAAAACATCAGCGGGCTTCAGAGACTGCTATGACCCACTGTCACCTTTTAATATCATGCTGAGAGACACGGATGGGGGAAGTTCTCAAAACAAAATGATGGAGGGACGGTTATTGAGATATGTGCCCCAATTCCCAAGACAAATTAACTTAATCAGCTCATGGGAAAGTTGCCTTCTTCACTATTATGTCAGTGCAGTTAGAAGAAAATGTCATGTGTGAGTTTGTAAATCCCAACAGTGATGACTCTAAATGTCCCCAGAGCTGGGATTTAACTGGGCACACAGGATGATCACTTCAACAGGGTCATCATGGATCATCATGGTTATATATGTTGGCAGCCTTGTAAAGCAAGCTGTCAAGCAAACTTATTACGGCCCGGTTATATGAGTAGTAATGTATTGTAAGATGAGCACACGTTAGATGACTTCTTGTTACATCCCAGATAAGTCACCACTGATTTCTGATTGGAATCGTGTGCAGAAAGTTGTCCCCTCAGCATACCTCCAGCACGTCTTGTCTGCAGCCCATGAAAGCAAGTGGACAGGACAGTTAGGCATTAGAAAAACCTTAGCTGATCCTCAAACACTTCTTCTGCCTGTGTTTAAAGAGTTGCCACAGTTGCCATGTTTACCTGATTACTGGCAAACCAAATCAAAGTATCCCTCCAGCCCTGCTGCATTCCATACCCTCAACAGGAGAGCCATGTGGTATTAGTGGATTGTGTTGGACCATTGCGAAACCATAACACTTCGAAATATTTGGATGGGTCATGTGCAGAGGACACATTTTTCCACAGGTATTACTAATGGATCTTTATTTGCGCATAATATTTCACATACCCAAGGCAAGAAATTCATTTTGGCCAAGAGAGTGAAGTTGGGGAGTTTGGACTAGAAGAGATGACACAGTGTTCATTGGCCTCACCTTGTGATTTAAAAAGATTATACGATTGTTTTACAGGAAAGTAGCATGTGCTTCCTGTGTTTTCTGTGTTTTTTCCAACTCTTCATTAAAACTATACAATGTTAAATATTCAAACCGAAGATTGTTTGGCTGCACAGTAGGAATTTGTAACCTACTAGTGGGTCATGGTACTGATGAGCTCATGTATATGCGTTGCCTTCCTTTGTTATTTTTGAATCATTTTCAAGGAAAGGGATTTTGTGAATATGAACAGATTTGTCCACAGGCACCTAAAATGTGCTCTTGCAATAGAAAATATGTGTAACAGACAGCGAAAAAACAAAAAAAGGGAAAATATGCAAGAGTTCATTCTAGTAAAATAAATGTGTTTGTAACTAATACCTGTATTAGATTTTTTATCTGATTTTCATTCAGTGTTTCAGAATTATTATAAACACTGATAAATTCTACTACTACTTTCACAATCACTTCTTGGAATCGCAGCACTGTGAGACCGATCACATTAATTCAGTGGCTGGAGATACAATCTCTTCTTGCCCCCTGAGGGCAGTTCAGGGCCTTTGATCATCACTGTATAGCTAGAGCTGTGGCCAGCGGATCACTGGAGGCCAGCCCAGTGGCAGCTACAGAAGTCTCCCTTTAATACCTGCAGAAGGTGGCGTGTCTCTCTTTTTTTAGAAAAGCAAACAGACCACAACAGGAAAATAAAATATTTGCCAGGCTAAACGATGGGCGAGCTGGGGACATACGGCCTGAGTGAGGAGAACAGTTGGTGACTGTGGAGCCTCTTCTAAAAGGCCCAATGGCAGCATTATGCCAGAGGCTGTCAGGAGGAGGGTGTGTGACGCTGGAATGTTAAATACTGCAGGAATGTTGTTTATTTTCACAAACACCACCAAGTAGCCCCATACTAACACATGTGAGGGTGCCTGCACACATATACACACATAAGATTCAGATACTAATGTGCATATGTACACACTCGCTGGTCTGATGTGCTCTGCTCGGCCGGGCCAATAGGAAGGCTCCGGCTCGGCCTCTCCTTACCTGCGGTAAGCTCAGAGCTCTCAGCCTTGATGTGCTGCCATGTACTCAGTTCATAAAGACGTCAAAACGCTAGGAGACACGGAGCGACACGGGGAGGCAAAATAAAGATCTGCTCAAACATTCATGAGAGCTTCAGTTTCGTCTTTGTTGTAGGAGAAAAAAAAACATAATGTTCCGCTTTTTTCCCCCAAACAGATGTTTGAGAAATCATAATTCTTTTCACAAAAGATTAGTAGTATTTTTACAGCTGGGTGAGGATCTGTGTATAAAGCTGTGTCTATGCTCATGTCTAGACAAGAGTGTGCACTTTTATGAGAGGATCACATCAGCTCTTCAGTTTTTCTCTGCTGATTCAGAAAAGAAACCATTTTCCCCGCAGACAGTGACAGGGCCGATTAACATCCCACCACTTCTGAGCAATGGAAGCTGTGTGTCATCAGCATGGCATTTTTTGAGCTGGTCTGCAGTAAGCAGGGGTGGAAGTCGACTGGGTCTCAGGTTCATGTGAGGAGATAGTGCCAGCTTCCTGACTAAGCTCCAACTAGGTTAAAATGCCGCCAACATGAAAATAAAAATCAAACACAGAGTTAATTCGTTGTAAATATTAACATGTACCATAGTTACACTTCAAGCAAATGAAACTGCAAAAATCTGCACCCCTAACCATGCTGCTAAAAACCTGGGTGTCGTACTAGATGATCGTCTTTCTCTCTCTGAGCACATTTCCTCCGTAGCGAGGTCATCTCGCTATGCATTGTACAATATTAGAAAAATCAGACCGTACCTGACCCAATATGCCGCTCAGCTCCTGATACAGGCTACAGTCACCTCACGCCTCGATTATTACAACTCGCTCTTGGCTGGCCTACCTGCTTGCACGATTAAACCATTGCAAATGGTCCAGAATGCTGCAGCGCGACTGGTTTTCAATCAACCTAAAAGGTCACATGTCACCCCACTCTTCAGCGACCTGCACTGGCTGCCTGTAGCTGCCAGAATTAAACACTAAGCTCTGACACTAGCCTACAAAACCACCTCAGGATCTGCCCCTGCCTATCTCAGCGTCTTTCTAAAGGCTCACGTCCCGACCAGGGCGCTACGCTCCGCTCATACAAACCGTCTAGTTGTACCCTCGCCTCTCGCAAAGCGAGGTCACTCTAAACTCTTCTCTGTGGTCGTCCCCAAATGGTGGAATGACCTACCAACGGCTACTAGAACAGCAACATCCCTTTCGACCTTTAAAAAACTTGTAAAAACCTTTCTGTTTTGAGAATGTTTCCCTGCCTAACAAAACTAACTAAACTAACAACTACTCTGTGCTCCTTTACACCTTTCTCAGCTTATGTCCTCCTCTGTTAGTCGCTTTGGATAAAAGCGTCTGCTAAATGCAATGTAATGTAATGTGTCCTCAGGTTAACCTTTGTATGACGGATGCAGAGTGACAAGAATCATCGTCGCACTTCCACATGTTGTGTGCCTGCTTCTTGAAATATATTTATAAAAAAAAAACATAAAAGAAAGTTGGGAGACTCAGGAAGTTCCTGTTTACACTTTGTCTTCCACACAATACATGTTAACAAAACCCTGCAGCAATACTACTGAATGAATCAAAGCCTAAGAAGGAAGGATGGGGTGTCCTTCTTTCTAAAGAGACATCTGAATCAAAACATCCATCTGATTGGTGTTGTTCATATGTTTGTAATACTAAACATAAAGACTGATGGGCAAATATTCTCAGAATAGACACATCAGACTTTGCTCCCAGGGGACAAATACAGCTCACAGAGTCACACAGAGTCTGAATGAGCACTTTGTTCCTTGCTCTCCCGTTTTATGTGTCTGTGTCTTCCCACGCCTAGCAGTGCTCAACATCATCCCAGCCAAAAGATGGACCTCATGGGAAATGCTGTTCTGGAAATTTGTATGAATATAGAGCGAAAAAACAAGATTTGTAATGTGTAAAGAGTAAAGATTTAGAGGTGCAGCTGTAATGTAAAGTAAATCTTCTTATCTGATAGCACTTAAGAACATCTTAAGTTACACGCTGTACTCTCTAAGCATGTGTGTTTCTACCACTGTGGGATGAAGCAGGGAAGAGAAAGAAAACATTGGCGGACAGAAGAGAACAGAAAAACACACAAACATTTTTTTCAAAAATAACACAGCACACAAAGGAGCCATGAAACACCAAGCGTGGTTATGAACAAAGGACTGAGACAAGTGCACAGACATCTGTGGAGTCAACCTGCTGTATTTGGGCTGCTGCTGCCGCCTTGATCTACCTGTGAGTGGGTCTAACACCAACAACAAAGCAGTCTTTGATATATGTAACACATGTCGTGCATGTAACATCACACAGCTGTATATGGCTGCCATCAGGAGTGAATACATCACCTTTCTATCTTGACAGCCGTGTATTATTTAGGTTTCTGTGCAGCAGCATGGCATTTCTGCATATTGGCCTCTATGGCAGGTGGTCATGTTTTTTTTTTTTATTCTGTATTTTAAAGTGTAGCGTACACTTTTATTTGCCCAAATCATTCTTCTCCTATGTGTGTTTACAGGTATTCTTCATAGAAAATATGATTCCAGCATCTTTTTACAGGTATTCTTCATAGAAAATATGATTCCAGCATCTTTGATAACATCTTTGTTACTGCAAAAAGCATAACCCCATAAATATCAGGAGCTTAAAAAACATCTGTTAGGCTCTACAGAGTCGGAACTCTGAAGATAGTTGCAGAATCTTTTTGTAGCAAGTCCTACAGGTACATTGCAAAGGAGTACATGAACTTTGTGTGTACTACTAAAGTTGTTTTCTGCAGTCTGCATGTGTGCTGTGCAGCGCTCATCCCTCTGCGTCACGTTGCCGGGCAGCAGCAACAGCTGATTGAAGACTGGTCTGGAGTAGGTAACGTGGATCAGGGCAGAACCAGTTTTTACTGTGATTCACATGCAGACCTCAATCCCCCTCCCCCTCAATCCTTACCTTCTGATAAGCAAGCTGAAGATAGTTGTAGGGGATCCTCCTGTGGAAGTCCTGCACTACATCCTCGTTGACCTTATGCATGGACTGCGTGCCAAGTTTCTCCTCGATGCATTTGTTCATACACGCCGCTCTGTGAAGGACCACGTCGGGGAAGCGCAGGTCCGAGAAGGTCTCATCAAACGGATGCTGATCTTGGCACATCAGCCTGCACCGGACTTTGGTGCGCCGGACTTCAGTGTAGCTGTTGAGCGCTCCCTCCATGTAGCGCACCACACTGTGATAGTCGCTGTCGGAAAACGCCTGCACCGCATCGTCATATAAAAGGTCGAAAGGCTCCAGAGAAGCTGTGGAGGATGACAACACGACGGCCAGCAGGACTATTGATAAGATAGCAGCCGGTGAAAAGTTTCCATCCATCCTCTGCTTCGGTTCAGACTGTCAGTCACAACTATCAGCTCAGCCTCGTTTGAAAGTCCATTTAAAAAAAAAAGCTCCTCGCAGAGATGTTCAGGACAGCACCGGACCAGGGCGGAAATAATGTTGCTTTAGTCGGGGACACACATTTTGTTATGACCCCCTCTCTGGCTCCGCTAACTCCGCCCCTCCGAGAAATGAATGAGTAGAAAACAATCACAGCTCGCGCTCCTCTTACAGCCTCCTCGAGCTCAGCAAGCACGCAGAGAGACGCGCGGGGTCCTTCAGTCCCGTGACCCAAACACGAGCTATAATACTTCATCCTATTTCCCCATACGTGTCATTTACACACAGTTATGCTTTTGCTTTAAAACAAGTTGTTAAATCTTAAAAAGTTAAATCTTTCCAAGGCTCAGCTGCAGATCTGAAGGAAATAAAATGTATGGGCTTCTTTCAGACAAAGTGACTACAAACATGCCTGAAAAAACCAAACTTTCGTACCAAAATACTAATAAAATAAAAACAAGAATAGTTCACTTCATGAAACTGGTAGCAATAGATCAAATTCAAATGTGATTATTTCAAATAAGTTTACAAATAAGTTTACAAATAAGTTTACAAATTTTCCAAGAAAAAAAAGTTTAATAATAAAAACAATAAGTTTATTATATTAAGCTTATATTCTTTATTCGGGTGACTTTGTAACCTATGTCCAGTGATTACATATGAAAGCCTCTTTGTCTCTGCTGATAAACAATAAATAATAGAAATAAACAACAAGTGATTGACAGTTTCAGATATCTGAGTTGCCTAATAGACATTAGTTTTTCCTATTCACACATTGCTGCCCCTCCACACCCACCATAAATTATGATGCGATATGTCTTCCACATGTACTGTCTGCTCTCCTTTACTAGACGTTTCTTCAGTGTCTGTCCACCTAAAGTAGAGTGTCTCCCTCTGCAGGCTTTTTCTGTTATGAGCAGGATTTTTTTTAAAGTTCAGTACATGTGAACTCAAATAAACGTATGATTAAACAATATATGACATACATGCAATGAAGACTTTGTTCTTAAGCTTCTGTTTTACCTTTCTGAAATGACCACGGTATGTTTGAACAGTTTTTTTGTCCTGTTTCTGCAGTTGACACATGAAGAAACAGTTTTGTTGTTGTTGTTGGTTTGTTTTTATTTATTTATTGGCAAAAACAAAAATGCAAATTTAGCTTTAATTCTTGTTTTCTGTTCTTACTGAGCAAACACATTTACCACCCAGTGTATTGTTTGCATTGCTAGCAACTAGTGTGCACTACAAAATAAAAGTTCTACCTCTTTGTCCGTAGACGGTACAATGCCAGCATATACATATATACATAAACAGAAAACAGAGACAAATAAGATACACCATTTCTTCAAATTGATGATTTAAATAGATTACAAGAGTTGCCAGACATCATTTTGTTTAATGTATAATGACAATAAAAATGTGTTCAGGTGCATGGATGATAAACAGCATTTTATTGTATTGCATTGTATTATTTGTGTGCACCTGAGTGACCATAACACATCATATCTATTGTAAAAATGAAAGCACTTGAATCTCGGTGATTAAAGTGACAGAGAACAGTCAGCAAGCCAAAAGTAGTTACAGAAAATGACCAGCAAGTGTCACACTGTGTGAACCTCCTCATTTGTAGGATTGTACACTGTAGAAATGTTAACAACTCCTCGCGTTTGAACAGAAACGGGTAGAAAAGCATTCAGTTTCTCTGCCTCCTCTGCTTGGACTACCCTCCAATCTGAACTGAAAATGTCACAACTTGTTTCACTGGAAGCATTACACTCTATTTTAAGAAACTCACAATGGAAATCTATTGAACAGTGCCTATGTTCTTAAATAGTTACTGTACCTACACTTTTCTGCACTTTATTTGCCTATTTTCTCGCATCTTAATATTTTAATATGTTTATGTTTATTTTTTTCTGCTTGTTAGTTATTGTTGTTCGCCTGTCTTGATCACTATGACGTGTGCTGCTGCCTTTCTTGGCCAGGTCACCCTTGTGAAAAATATCTTGATCTCAGTAGGTTTTTATCTGGTTAAATAAAGGTTATAATAATAATTATAATAATGTCAAGAGTGCCAGTGAATAATTTATAAATGAACGTATGATTATGAATGCATTGAAACCATAAAATGACTATTCAATATAATTACATTTAATTTATATAGAACCAAATCATAACAGAAATTATCTTATGATAGAGCAGATCTAGACTGTTTTTAGCATATTATTTACAGAGACCCAACAATTCCCACCATAAGAAATCACTTGGTGAAGGGAAATTGGGCTTGTTCACCTGTAGTGGAGCAAATAAGGTGGTAGTATCTGGGGTTGCAGTGATTAAAAACCTGCAACTAAACAGACAGTTTCCAGCAGCCTTTAAAGAATATACAGGAAGTCACAGAAATATTTACATCCCCTCAGATCCTTCTGTCAACTTAGCTGTAGTTTGTAGATTATGTTCATACAGGTATGTCTGGAGAAATCGTGTATGTCTTCTTGAATAACTACGTTTCCCCTTCTCCAACAGATGAGATTTGTTTTATGTAAATATTTAAATGAACAAGTGCCTATGGTCACACTTACAGTTCAGAGGTGGATGATGTGATGATCCTCAGGTTTATCATGGCAATCAAAATACTACCGTAATATTTTAAACAATTGTAAGGCATGGAGTTATTTACCTTTGCAATGAAGTGCCTCTACGTCATCAAGTCTTGTAAGTCATTTTAAATCTTTTTTTCCTCTCCCTTCAATGCGGGAAATATCCACTTATTTCACTGGGTACTTACTGGGTATAGTTCCTATGAAACATTCAAAACATGGAGTAATTTTAGTTTCACTATTAAAGTCCAGGAAGATGTGTCATAATCTCAGCACCAGTCTGTTACTCCCTGGAGAGACTTTTACAGTACATAACTTTTACATCTGCTGACCATGACAACACAAGCCCCTGTTATTTGTTGTCTTTTGACCCAAGAATGTGGTAATTACTTTTAACATATCAACAAACTCTTTTTTTTTTTTTGATAATCGTATACTCACATGTACAAGTTTAGTTTAGTTTAGTTTAGTTTAGTTTAGTTTAGTTTAGTTTAGTTTAGTTTAGATAGTTTATTTCGAACATGTGCGGGTAACACAACTGAAAAAAAACAAATCCAATGAAAACAACAATAACAACAGTCAATACAAAAAGTAATAATGTGAACCCAACATGTCCGAAAAGGAGTAGGATGAAGCATATGCTTATTTAAACCTACCCCTTCTCCACTATTCAATTAATAATCATACTCCCCAAACATACATTTCTAAGTAATACATATTTACAAAAAAGAAAATAGAGAAATATAAAATAAAAATATTAAACAAAACAAATACATAAATCATATTTCATTTATAAAAACACCCAATGTTAAAGCCCTTCTTCCTCCCTGTACCTTGTAAAAACCATGTGTTTGTACTGCTTTTTATAAAAGCACGCATACTGAACTTACACAAACATTATGACACATTTTCCCCACCCGTTTTCCCCTTCTCTGCCAACATCCTCTGAGAAAAAAAACAAAAAAACAATTTAATTAGGCAAATTACCGGATAAGTAAATAAATAAAAAAAGCAGACATGTAGACACAGATAGTGAATAAATTAAGAACCAAAAATTCATTGTAAACATTATCTAATACGTTAAATAGAAGAAGAACATCAGTCAGGTGGCAGCCGAGAAGTTCCTTTACATATTCCATCCATCTATCCATTTCCTGTAACCGCTTATCTTGATCTGGGTTGTGTGGGGTTGGAGTCTATCCCAGCTGGGTACACCCTGGTCACGTCCCTTTACATACTCCACAAATTAATAATAATTAAACTTTAACAAACTTGGGGTCACGCTTAATGGGTCGTTCATTGTATGTAACATTTTCTCAAGCTGGAGCAGCACCTCCTGTATCCATCTCCTGTATTTTCATGAGAATTGGTCTGCATGCTATGAGGCTAATAAAAGCTGATGCTTTCTTTAACACATTTGTGGTAATGGTTTCCACTGGCATTACGCTGAAGATGGTGGTGATTGTGTTGGTTCAAGTGATAAATTAGTCCACATAGAGTTGAGAGTGTGGAGGGCCAAAAATTGAGTAGGGAGGGACAGGAGCAGAACATGCGGCCTAATGAATTTGGGTTACTGGATCTCGGGCAAAACAGATTGACAGTATATTTTAGTGTCTAACAACAGCCCGTGTCAGGAAATAGCGTTTAGGGGGTGAAACGACAGCAGACATGAAAGGAAGGAAACTGTTACAGTGTCAGGAAAGCCCTAATTACTGGAGCACAGTTTGTCTTCGACCAAAGCAAAGAAAATTTAATGTAAGATGAATGAAAATGTGGTCAATCTCTCCTAAAATTGAATCAAATTACTGTTGGATTAAATCATTTTGTTACTAACTACAAATGAATTCAGAGTAGTTAATGTTATGTTATGTAATGTTAGAAACCCGGCAAGTACTGTTGATGTATTTGTACTTTACTTGAGTAATTCCGTTTCTTTATACCTCCAACATTCTAGGAAATATTGTACTTTTTTATTTTACTACATTTATTTTAGTTTGTATTACTTGTAACTTTGTAGTATTTTCATAGATTATGCTACCCAGCAGTTCACATTAGCCCCCTCTTTAAACTTTAAAATGATGCTCACACATTAATGGGTCACTAATGACAAAAGATAAATTAATATAGATGATTATGCAATGGGCCAGTTGCAAAATGGGTATTTTACTTTTAGTACTTGAAGAATATGTTGATGCAAATACTGTACTTTCTGAAATTTGGATGCAGGACTGCACAAATACAAATTGAATACAAATTAATTTTATTTTCCTTCTCAAAATCTACAAACATCTTTCAAACTGACACACAACAATACAAACAAATTATATGACAATACAAGAAAAAAAAAAAACGTACGTCATACAATTAACAACATACAAACAAATTTATATTAACACCAGTGTTCAACAGAGGAGGCAAAGGGAATGACTTGTGCACCAACATACATTGAAAAAGTTTTGCTCCAGTGAGTCAAGTACTGTAAACTATCATTATAGAACAAATGTTCTTTGTTCCTATGTGTAAGGAGTGAATGCATGATTTCATACTTACATACAAACAGCCTGGCAAAGTTCATCGCGTGTAAACTGAAGTAATTTGAAAATGCAATCCTAATTTATATTTAAAAAACAAAACAACTGAAGGCAGTAGAAATTGCTGCAGCAACTGCACCCAACAAACACACAAATGAATCTGAAAAATGGGACTCAAGCTTATCAAACACAGTCTGGTCTGGTGTGTCATACTGATCCTGGTTACTGTCTTGATGATCAGTGTGTAGTATTTATAATTTTGCAGTGGGACATTTCCTCATCGTGGAAACAACCACGTGCTCCAGTTTTTAATTTCACTGCTGGACTGAGTGTATCGAGGCCTCTCCTGGGCCTTCCCCAGCTCTCCTCCACTAGACGTAGTTAGAGTTTTGGTTGGAAGGAGGGAAGAGGCAGTTTCCACTTATGGATTCACTCTCTCTGGTCCGCCAGCATCTCCGACAGCTAAGTAGAGCACCACCAGCCATAGTGAGGAGGCCACCAGCCCAGCTGACATACACCGCGACACCAAACTCAAAGCTACGGAGAAAAACAACAAAGAAACATTTAGATGCACATGTACATACAGAATCAACTGCTTATGTAACCCCCACTATATGTGTGTGGTGTGTGTGTGTTTGTACCTTTCCAGGCGATGAGAATGATGGAACTCCTTTACAATCTTTGTGACAAACCAGGAAGTAACTGAGATGGTCATTAAACCTGAACAACAAAAAACAAACAAAAAAAGAACATATCGTTCATTACAAATGTACTGGAATCACTGAGATGTTGATGTTCAGGTTGGTCAAGGGTCAATTACATTAAGTGGAGAAGCCAATCACAGTTTCGTTACATTACAGTAATGAATGCTGGAGCATTTTGGTTGCTCAGTACAATGTTGTGTGTGCAATTTTATTTTGTCTTTCATGTTGGGTTCCTGCTGTGACCTGTTCAAGACTAAAATAAATAATAACTTTGCAATAATTGCTTGTACCATTAAGCAAAAAGAATTTGAAGGAATGTAGAAAAAAAAGCTTGCACATCTTCTACTCTAATGATTTAGTTTTTGACATTTCAGCTGTCAAAAAGTAGAGTACGTACAATCATTTAAAGTGTGGTGGTCTGCAGTTTTATAGTTCTATAGTTCTCATTAACAAAACCAACTGTCAATAAGTGAGGCTTGGATGAGTATTCCCGTCAAATCACCTTCAAACCATCAAATGCTCATTCGTGTCATGACTTTCTGAGGTGAAAATAAAACTTGATTAGCTGAGTTATCTACATTATACCTGAAGCGGTTAAAGCTGCATATGAATTTATAGTAAATTATCTTGTACAAGATAAAAAATAGCACCCTTTGGTACCTTATGGGCTCTGTAAAAACATTACTTTTGTCCATGTTTTTTCTTCTTGTATTGCTTTTGATTTCATATTTTTAATGATGGCACTGAGAAGAGATGGAGGACAAACAGATGTTAAATGAGGGACTTCCCTTATGACCTCTACATTTTCAGAGAAGTTAGAATTTTTGAAGGTGAGAACTTTGGGTACTATTTTAGAATATTTAAGTGTGTGTGTCTCATTAAGTTATTGTCTTTGATTGGTCTTATTTTTTATGGTTTCACGCTGCTCTCATGTTGGTTAAAATTGCCATTTTGTTTTGTTTTAACAAGTTTTTATAATTGCATTTCTGTTGGGTTTTTATTTGCGTGATTGATCTTTCATTGTCTGTAATTCATCATTACTGCCCTTTTGAACGTGAAAGAGGAGACCAAAAGGCTTTAAATCTAACTGAGGCTTTCCTTGTTAAATAATAAAAAAAAAGAACACACCTGCAATCATGAACAAGATGCCTCCGGCCATAGCTGTGGCAGATTTGCCCTTTGGCCTGCCATCCATGAAGTGGGTGCACTTCATTCCCACTATGGAGATCAACAACGCCACAGAGGAGACCAAGATGCTTAACAGCATCACCACCCTGGTAACCAGGAACTCAACTAGAGGACAAGAAGAGAGAATGTTGATATGCAGTAGGCATCTTATTGATACAGCCTGTGATTGTTGGACATGTAACTTCTGTCTGGGGTACAGTCTTTTTTGGTTTATCCTGTAGGCTTAACCTTGACAAAATAATCAAAATTAAAGCTGAAATTAAAAAATATATATAATTCAAAAATATATTAGCAGATTGTCATAACTTAAAAAAAAAAAACAAATACCAATACGAATAACAGACTAATTTGATAAAGTGAGATGTAGGCAATCCAAAGAAAAACTAAGAGGCACTTCTGGTTAATTATAGAAACTTATTTCTAGTGGAAGGTATCCCAACAAGCAGCGTCTGGTTTTCAGAGGAGATGCAGATAAAAACTTACTGTGCAGCTCCAGGACGGAATGGTGAGATTCACAGGATAGTGTATCGTGGCCACTCTCGTGGCAGCTAGACCACAAGCCCTCATAGATGTAGCTTGTCTTTCCCTCCTTCTTCCATTCAACCATAAGAGTAGCTCCAAGAGTGGCACCTAGACCGACTAGTGTCAGGAAGAAGCCGAGGAGCTGCAGTCCGGAGTTGGCCATGGTATCCAAACAAGAAGAGTTCAATTAATAAAATGCTATATAAAAAATATATATATATATTAAATGTTCGCTTGTTTTAAAGTGATGTCCTGCTTATGCCTCAGAGCTTTTCAGTCCGTTATGTGCGCTCTCTTCTGCAGCCTCTATTTAAAGTCCGAGACGCATGACGCATGACAGATCTCAACTCCACCTGCGGGCGGATGATGGGAAGTCTTATCAGGAACCTTTAATAGATTGTGGTAAATGCAGCCAGTTCTCAAGAAAATATACGATACAAAACAAAACATGACGTTACTATATTGTTCCTTTAATTAAAAAAAAGAGTTATTAATGGGCTGTCAGGAAAAGGAGTCCAGATTTGCACTTAGATGGGTTTATGTGTTGGTTACCACGTGGAGTGTGCGTGGATAGTGCAGTGTATCGGTCAGGTATGGATGGACACATTTATATGAAGGTCAACCACAAACACACTTTGACACACTTTGTATTTGGGATGTGTTTTATTTGCAGTTTACTTGAGGTTTTACGTTTTATAGTAGTTACTAGTCCTTTTTATCTAATATGCGTATGGATAGTTCACATTACTATAAATAATGACTATAATATATAAATATAATTATAATATTGTAATGAATAATAATAAGTGGTCTGTAATGTAAATCATTACAGTTAAAACTGATTATTTGATCCATTTTAATCTGAACTTGGTAAAGAACAATGTGCTGTACAACAAATGAATCTACTGACAAATTCATAAAAAATAGTTCCACATTATTGATTTACCACACTATCACATATTCAGTGACACAGACTAAAATCATGTTTCATTTTAAACCTACGTGTTTGTGTATCACAGCAGGACAGAGCCTGATTCATTAACTGTCTGTCATTACATAATGAAACCAGTAAACAGTAAAACTCTTTTACTGGTTTTGGTCTTTCACCCAAACAACGAATGGTTTGTAAGTTCAATTGTCATTCCTTTTCCTCAGCAATTAACAGCAGAAAGCTTGTGTTTACATTAACAAACAGTTTTAATTTTACCCAGGCAATTACCAAATGATTTGACCATATTTGGTGAAGGAGATGCCAGTTTGTAAACACTCTGCATTCATCTGTTAGATTGAATCAGTTGCCGCCCTTTCCTGAAATAGGCCTCCATCAAAACATTTTGCAGCAATTAAAGTCACAGCTCCCATCTGAATTTGCCTAAAGCAAGTGGTTTTGTATCCTTTCCTCGCAAACATTTAGCTTTCGCTCCCATTTTTTTTTTATATCACTACTCAAGTGCTTCCCATGTCAAACTTTATTTTGAAAGAATTCCTATTGTATGTTTGCAGACTGCAAGCAAAACCAGATGTTGGTGACAATATCTGGAAAAGCATGCTACTTTCCTGAATATTATATATGAACTTCCTGTTACAGCACACTTGGGGTCAGACAACTGTGGAGGTGAACTGGAAAATCATGTCACCTTTCCACATGTTTATAATGTTTGTCATTCACCTATGTGTCATTACAGTATTCACATCGTAGGAGGATTTTGTAAATATAGCATGATATTGATGGTAAGCTGCTCTATGTATGTGATGACCAATATATGTAATATATGTCTGCTGGTGTGTGTACCAACCTTTACTATACTGGGCTCTACTGGGCTTTATGTGTATGTTTACTATATTAAGTAATGGTTTTGTGCTTTGTACTTTGAATGTGAGCACAGCTTTCAAACTGTTTACAGAAATGTAATTTGATTATTTATTTCACAGAGGATGTCTCTGGCTAAAATACGGCTAAACTGCAATGCAGAGTTCAGTGTGTCAGACAGACTCTACAGAAGTTCTTGTCAAATTCACAATAAATATGTAACGGTGGCAACAGTTTTCACCACAAATTGTAAACAGTAATGACACACACTCCATTAAGAGAGTGTATCCTTATAGTAGCCAGTGTTGTTGAATCACTGTAGCTTGGAAACATCCCATACTTCCTGCAGACAAATGATTACTTATTTATACCTCGACCGCTCGCTCAGTGAGTAAGTGTAGGTCTGCACGTTTGCTCATGGCAACTGATTATTCAGGAAGTGATTCAGTGATTCAGTTCAATCACTGGAAAGATTCACTTTTTGCAAGACATATTTACAAATGACACATGATGAATGTTTTTGTTTAGCCTTTAACAATAACAAAAAAAATTTAAGCTGCAAGCAACGATGGTCGGGCCCTGGCACATGTGTGCATGTCGAAATGACCGCAAGAGCCATATGCGTACGTCCATGTGCGACACCCTTGAAATGTGTAATTTCACGCATGACTTTGGGGGGGTAGTGGGAGTTTTCGAGGGGATACGGGCCATCGGAAATGCGATTTACTTTTAAACGTCGTTCAGCGTTAGAAATCCAATAGGGCCTCGCCCCAGCGTGCTGTGCTCAGGCCCTAATAATTGTTATAATACCACTTATTTTTACGCTTGAAAATCATGACATTGAGCTATTTGTCCAAAACTATTTTCACGGTTTCACAAAAGAAATCTTCAAATGCCAACTCCCTGTCTTCAAGCTTTATTAGAACTGTGTTTAGCTCATTGCATGCCTTTATTTTACACCAACACTAAGGACACCATTTTTATATAATACCGGTCTTATGTTATTCTCTTTCATTCAGCATATAGAAAAGGCCAAGATCTTTATGGTGGTGCACTGATTAACACTGTTGCCTCAAGAGGGTTCCTGATTTGAACCCCACATTTGTCTGGGGCCTTCCTATGTGGAGTTTAGTTTACATGTTCTGTGTACATGTGTTCTGTGGGGTTCTCTCCTAGTACTCCAGCTTCCTCCCACAGCCCAGAGACATGCATTTTAATTGGTTACTCTAAATTGCCCATAGGTGTGAATGTGAAAGTGAAAGTTTGTTTGTGTGTCAGCTCTGTGATGATCTGAGGACTTGTCCATGGTGTGCCACGCCTCTTGCCCAGTGCCAGCTGGGATCAGCTCCAGCCCCCCGCGACCCTGATAAGGATAAGCTGTTATGGAAAACAGAATGAATCTTCATGAACATCTTTGAACTGTGGGAGGAAACTCATTTAGTCATAAGAAAAACACACAAACTCCACAAAGGCACTGTGTTTGAACCCAGGACCTTCTTTTGCGATAACCAATGCACCGCTGCACCTTGAATTCCTTCTTTTTATATTCTGTATGAGTGCTTGCATGCATCTATATGCTGAACCCCAATGAATCACTAAAAGTATATGATTTCATCATAAAAGTATTTTATAATAAATAAAGTTTTTACTCTATATTGATCTGTTAATGTTGCACATCATTCGTTTGTTCCTCCTCCTCCTCATTCATGCATTTGTGCTCATAGCTTGCGAGTTGATAAAGGCACAAAGTACAATAACTACCTGGAAAAAAAAAACAGCTTTCCCTGATTTGCTGTTTCACCAAAAGGTGAAGAGGTCACAGAGTTGGTACGAATTAGGCTGCAAATCTAAGTATAACAAATGTTATGGTGTGATTAACAACAGGGGAGGAGTCTCTGTGTATTTCTGCTCAGATAATGGACAAGTTGGTCATCGGGACGATGATTCTGGTGTCTGATCAGCAGATACACCCACTCCCCATAGACATAGTCATGTAGAGTCATCTGTAGCTGCCCGAGGAGAAGAAATTTGGAGAAAATCCAGTGTGACAACAAGAGATACAAAGACACCAAGGACCTTGGATACTGATTACCAGTGTCACAATCTAATCACAAATCTGGTTGTAAGAGTTTTATGAAAAAAAGTTGTTATATGTACATGATACATGTAAAATAAAAGAGAGAAAAAATACACTACTTTATACTCTAAGAATGATGAAATTGATGATGAAAACAACTTTTCTTAACTAGTTTTTGGCAGTAGAAGATCCCAAATCCACACTACCTAACACCAGTTGGGAAAGTTGGTTCAAACTGAAATATTGGATGGATTGCTATGCCATATTGTACAGATATTCATGGTTCCCAGAGGATGTCTCTTAATTCGAAGATTTTTTCTCTAGTACCACCAGGAGATTGACGTGTTTGGCTGACGTTCATGTTCCCATCAGGATATACTGTAGTGACTTTATTTCTCCATCATCATCTGATCAGCATTTTTATTACTCAGTTCAATTGTTTGGTTTATGACCAAACAACCAAAAGTATTTCCAATGTGCCTCAGTTGTGCTGTTAGCACACAAACAGTCTAAACTAAGATTGTGTTCGTAGTAAACACTGGTCAGCATGTTAGCACAGTCATTGTGAGCAGATTAGCATTTAAGGTCAAAGCTGTCTATACGGCCTCATGCAGATGCTAACATGGAGTGTTATAGTCTTGTTACAGATGAATTAATTGATTTGGTCTGTTCTTGACACCCCAGATGGATAGTGGGCAACTTTTAGCCAAAGCAAAGGGCAAATGACAACACATGATAATACTTAAATTTGGACAAATTGACTCTAGGTCTCAAAACAAGCTGTATATGGAAATGTAATTTGAGTATTTACATGCAGAGTTCAGTGTGTCAGACAGATTCCATAGAACTTCCTGTCAAATTCACAATAAATACGTAATGGTGTCAACGTGTCATGATTACCTGTTAAAATACCTGAGAAAAGGACGAATGTGTGGCCATTTCACTGCCTGGCCTCTTAGACATTCTCCGGGCAGTTGCCTGATTTCCTGCTAATTCTGTCTAACTGTTATCACACAAAAGGAGGAAGTCACCATAGTTATTGCAGTGTGCAGTGTAATCCTGGTTATGGGAACAACTTTGAACGATTGGAGTTAATTACTTCCAAATAGTTATTTAGTTGCTGACTACAGTGGATGGAATTTAAAGTAGGTTATAGCCATGTGACTTATGGTAGGCTGAACACACTGACCAAAAATAAATACAATGTCTGAACATCTACTAAGGCTACAGCAAAATGTATATTAATAATTTGTTATACTTAGAGTTGCAGCCTAGTTTTTACCCACTCTGTGACCTCTTCACCTTTTGGTGAAACAGCAAATCAAGCTTCTCAATTACTGACAAAGCAAACCCCACACAAGCAAAGGTCAAAGAGTTTCTCAGGTATCAAAGTGTTGGTAAAGGTGCAGCTCATACTGGAAAACGTGTGACGAAGATGCCATCTAGTGGCTCCTCTGAGCAGGACAAGCACCAAGAACAGAAGTGCCCGAGGACACACGCTGACACACCTGTTACAATTCTTGATCCTGACTGACTGCATTGTCTGCACTCAGTAAAGCAGCATTATCTGCCCGCATGTTTGAAAGCAAGCACAGAAAATTGCACAAGATCTACTTGTAAACAATTTTTTTATATGCATATAATGTATTAAATAATACTTTGCATGTAACATCTATTCTTTTGGTCTTATTTGCAATACTTATACTGAAATATCAAACTAGTGTACAGACACAAAGTCAATTATTTCTTTTTAAGTTCTTTTACATATTGTATTTGTTTTATCTCATTCTGTTTCGTGTGATGAGTCATGAAAGGGAGGAGCAGGGAAGCAAGGTTAGACTATTCAAACAGAGGTGTAACTAATACGATTAATAAGGCCTACACGCTCTAGTACTGTAGAAAAACATACCTATACTTTTCCTGTAACAACATATTGTCTGCTGACAGGGAGGTCTATAAGAGTGTGACAGGAAGGCAAATGGTGTTAGTTTCCTTTGACTTTATTGTGTTACTAGAATAATGTGTTGAATTTGACAGAAAGTACAAAACAATAAGCTACTCCTAGACACTATTTGAAGTTGGCTTCGCCTCTTTTTCTCCATTTTGTTCACTGTCATTTTATGCATATTTACTTTACCTGATTTTGATTCTTGCTGGTGGAGATAACCGTAAATGAAATTTGTTAATGAAAGAATGTTGTACAGTACAGCTTTACTGGAACACTGATTCTCAAACAATGGTAGATGTACCATTGGTGGTATGAATCCTCCCTCTAGTGGTACATAGAGGAATGTCTCTCTATAGATTGTTCAAAAATAATAAATTCATTGAACAACTACTACTATAAAAATGCTACAAAATTTCAAATCAAAACAAACCATAAGATTCCTGAAATGTTATGTCTAGTCTCTGTACAATTTTGTTTCAATATCAGCCTGCTACAAAGTCACATTTGTGCATGTAACATACATGAGCTAAAATGTGATGGCAAGATAGTGACTGAAGGTTCAAAAACACTAATCATGGCCCAGAATAAAAAATATCAGGAAAGAACTGCAGATCAGGGATCGCTTTTCCACCAAATCAGCTCTGGTTCTTACTGCAAATAACTCTGTCTCTTGTATAAACTGTCTGTATCTGAATAGATTTGGCCTATTTTAAGGCTGTCTGTCATTAAGGTGGTGCTTGGAGATAATAAAAAAAAAAAGTTCTACCATTTAGATCCAGTGTGTAGGATTTAGTGGCACCTAGGATTGACGAACTGAATACCCATCTCCCCTTACACTAAAAACTATAGTTGCCACAAAACCTGCAAAATGTCATATGTAGATCCAGTTTATCCATTTTGGACTACTGTAAAAACATGGCAGATTTTGTAGAAGCACAATCTCTGTAGACATAAAATGCTCATTCACATAATGATTCTTATTTTCAAGTTATTATACACTAATGAAAACATATCTATGAATATTATGTTCTATTTTCCCCAATAGATCCTAAATGTTTCACACTGGACCTTTAAATCACTAGAAATGTTGTAATGTAGCTGTACTCCTCAGGATCAGTGAGCCAGCATTGCAGGACCCCTAAACTTAATTTTTATTTATTTATTATTAACATCTGTGCTTTTTCATGTTAAATTGTCTTCCATGGAAAATACCTGTTACAGGTGTGCTACCTGTCTCAACTATACACGACTGAAACCAAGCAAACTGCCCCTTAGTTGCCTGAAAAGCTGGTTGTGCTCTTTTACCGTAACTAAAAGTGAATGTAACATTCCTACATTAGTGCTTCATCTCTGCAGCTGTTGCAACGGATCAATATCCTAAAATAAATTCAGTAGCACTCTGAAGTGTCTCTTTGTGCAAGCTTAAACAAAGCGCCTAAGGATTGCCTTGGCATGCATACATGGGTGACTCCCTGCACTGATGGGCCTAGGTGGTGCTACAAACCAGTCTGTTGTCATTCCTGCATCAGGCACAGCTCAGAGTGCCTCAGGCCAAACGGCCTGCTTAATTTTTTTTACACCTTATGATGAGAATGTTCGCTTTCAGGAGCCATTACCCTTTGCAGCCCCGATTTTAACCTTTAAAATATGCCAGATACTCCTCCCTGACTGTGAGAATCATTCTTCGCTTGGTTTATAAAGGACGCGCCATTTTAAGATGTTTGAGTTTGTGAGTGAGCCATTAAGCACACAAACACAAATATAAACAACATGTGATCTCTCACATTCATTTGATACTACAGGGCTACTATCACATGATTTGACTTTAAGCTAATAAATACTGGACATGACTTGCTGCGACATTATCAGCTCTATTCTGCAAATACAAAGCAGATCGAGGTTCAGTAAGTCTCTGACAGTAAAACTCTCTTTTATAAGCAGTTGTTACTGATTTAGGAACAGCTTGTGGCTGAAGGCGTGGCAGCTGTGCTGATGCAACAGTGCCAGTGTAGGATTAATACCTGACATAGAAAGAGAGGATTACTGAAACTATAACATGCTCAGTTTGAAAAGCAATACATGGAAATGTTTAAATCATTTGTGTGATTAAACAATTTGTAGGCTTAACTAGGTTTCTATTTCACATTTGAATCGGTGGCTGAGAGTTTGGCTTCCTTCTGTTGAAGGTTGGATGAGTTTAAAGTTTGACAAAATAGTTCTCTGACCACCTCCACCGGTTTTTCCTGAAGATGTGCCCCAGGCTGCATCATGAAGGAGAGAGAGAGAGAGAGAGAGCGGGCGGAGGCGAGGGAGGGACTGGAGAGAGGGAGAGAGAGAGAGAGAGAGAGAGAGAGAGAGAGAGAGAGAGGTGTATTGGATTAAAAATGACTGCAGCTTTTTATTATATTGTATATAAGAGTGTGGGTGGTGGGAGTCTCTCTCTGCAAGATTTACGTTTTGATAAAGATCTGGATGGACAGAAACCTACTGTATACAGAGTTTGATCTCTCTCTCTCTCTCTCTCTCTCTCTCTCTCTCTCTTTCTCTACACGCACACACGCACTAATAAGTGGGTGTGTCTTCGTGTCTCAACACGGCGTGCTCCAGTTGATAGACACCTGTACTCACCGTTTTACCTGCCAGGTGAGACGCGGAACAGCATTCAGTCCTCAGAGTTCATTTCACTCACTCGGTGAATACAGCTGCTTGGTCATCCCTCTCAGGCCTCTTCAGTGATCTGGGTGACACCAGCCTGGACAGGTGAGTTCATTTACCTGTAAATACATATTGTTCTGTTTCATATGCGCAGGTTATGTAACACTGAACAAGCAGTGCTAGTTATGATGGGGTGTTCTTTTCAGTTTTCATTGCAAACACCTGTCTCAGGCCTGTGGCACGCACACACACATACACGCACACACTGATGAATCCATTTAATAAGACGAGTTTGAGCTTGAACATTGTTGCAGTAGTGAGGGATTATTATGTGTATTTTGTGATATATGAGTAAAGGAAGGGCAAGATCAAGCATGTACTACACATTTCCACCCGCAGACAACTGCATGTTGTTGATATACAAAACAATAATGTCTTGTTTGTCTTTCACAGGGTCACTTTACAGCATTTCTGTTACACGCACAGCTGGAAACTTTGCCTGGGAATTTGTGCGCTCAAAAATTTCAGTCATTGTTTCTGGTCGTGTGTGTAATGTGCATCCAAGGGTCAGCGGAACCACAATGGAGGTTTGGATTCAGAAAACTGAGTTAAAACTGACTTATCTGCTTCAGAAAACATGCTGCTGAGCTCAGCTGTCTGAAAAGCAAAGCTAAAACCTGCATGATCATTGGAGAATTTGAATCTGTTAAAGCAGCACTGGGGATTACAAACCCACGGCCAAATGTTCAGGTTTCATGTTGAATCTTTATTTTAATAGATCAGATAAGCAATCCATCTGAGGAGAGTTTCAGCAGAGCTTCAGACTCACCAGATACTTAAGCCACTAGGGGTGAAACGGGAGACTTGTCTTAAATCACCCTAAAGCACCAGCAGCAGCCACCTTTCTGGTTCTGGAGGTGTAGCTTCTAGTGGTTGTGACATATCCCACTGAGGGCATGGCAGTGGTGTTATCACATGCAGACGAGGCATCAGTATGCAAGGTATGTTGGTGAACCAGCTCCGCTCAAACGTTCTCATAGGATGGGTGTAACTGTACTTTACTTAAGAGTGGCATGATTTATTAAATATGTTGGCAATAAAAGACTACCTGCTACTCACTGACAGTAAGCACTTCACACAAGGAAATGATTGCACAATAATTACACTGAACGCAAGCTTGAAAGAATTAGCACGAGATCAAAGTACTTGTACAGGTATTCATGTTTTATATCAAATCCAATGCAGTGATAAATATTGCATATTAGTTTATGCTTACAGTGAATATATGCTTGTGTATGTGTTCCTACAAAAATAAACATGAAACTAATTCACAGCACTTACAATACGGTATATAGCACTGTTTTTTTGTCTTAATAGTCTTCTTACATGTGGCGTAGTCAATATTTGCATGGGCAAACAGCTGGAGGTCTAGTTCACCTCTGCTCCCTTTCCTTAACCTGTGAGTCTTATCCAACACATTGTGAGCGACACATTATGTAATATTCAAAATTCATTCAATGCATTCACGAAACTGGGTGTCACCAAACATTATCACAATTTAGCTATGTAGTTTTTCCCATCTAGTCCAAACGTTTCAGCAGGTCAGTGGCTGGAGAAACTGAAGCCTGAGATACCACAGCTGAAATGTTTTTTCTTGGCTGCTGTGGGCAGGGTTTGTCTTGCTTGTGGAGCTTAAAACCTGCTGTACAGGTAGTCAGTGTGTCATCTTTGTGGTGAGGTGACATTCTGGCAATAATGGGATGGTAAAGAAGTTACTTAGAGAAGCTTTGAGGTTTGTTATAAAAAGGTTATTTGAGGTTCTGTTTTAAACACTGTGTCATGTGTTTCAGTGACTTGAATGAATGAGTCGTATTCATAAACAGTGGAAATGCTGAGACAGTTTATTACACTTGGAGATGCTATAGGTCAAAGCAACTTGTTAATTCATTTCACTTAAAAAAAGTTCTGTTACAGCAAGTGCCAACACATGTATTGACTCATGATCGGTAGATTGCATACAAGCCCTGGATTAAAGAAAATTAAAAACATAACACTCGATGTTTGATGTAGACAGCGCTCGATTCCGATGTCTGATGCACAACATTCACAAATACACAAAGACGCATCCTGATCAGATCAATTTTGCACTTTTCTTTTTTTCAATTGTCAACATGTCCACAAGGTGGTGCTCTCACCACAGAATAAATTACAAGTCCCACCGTGGTGGGTGTGGTACCTCTGCTACAACCACAATGAAGCCTTTCCCCATTTTACGGTCCCTGAAAAAAAATGACAAACATATGGCACAAATTTCATTCTGTCAACAGCAATTAGCATATATCATAACACCTGCAAGTTTGTCCTCAGCAATACAAACACCTCTCACTTGAGTAAAGATCACTGCTCATTTTCTCTGAACATGGAGGGAATCATTTTGGACACTGATTAATAATTTCAGCAACATTTATTACAACATGAAAACCGGAGAAACAACAAGTTTCCACTAATGTAACATCAAACCAATCAAATCAAGCCTGAATGTGCTTTTTATTTTCCTTATTCAATATGAACAGAAAGTAACGGATCACAGAGCAGTAAAAATGTTAAAATAGGTCCCTTTGGGCAGTAATATATATATATTTTATGTTCTGTGATCCTGTGACTGATTTCCCTCCATCCAGATGCACGTCTATTGTGGGAATGTTTGTCTTTTCTGCAGGCAGGAAGTGATATCCGCCTTTGAGTTTTGAGACAAAGTAAAGAGGAGTGGATGTGGTGGCGGCAGGAAAGCTTTCGGGTATGAAAGAATAAGGAGGAATCTGAGGAAAGACCAACAGAACAATGTCTGAAAATAAAATATAAAGCTCCCTTTCTGAACAAATATTTCCACGATGGGGAACATGATTTGGTAGCACAGGTTAAAAAAAAAGAAAGAAAGAAACTGGGATATTTACATTTAAATAAAACAAAAAAACAAATATTTAATGTGCCGTGAGCACAAGCATGACCGCAGAAAAGTCATGTACATGCATTTCATTTTGATACTGGTTCTTTTATGCGCCAGTCTGGTTTCTAAATGACAAGCAGATATGAAATAGTGGCAGGAAAGTGATAAATTGTACAGTAGTATATGAGCTAACACATCTTATTCATTCACAAAGAGAAGATTATTGGCTTTTTGTGGCTTTAGCCCTTCCTGATGATAAAGAGAGAGCCAGATAATTTGATATAGAGATTGAAATGCATGTACACAGTTGTACACTTTCAGTAAGCATGCACATAGAAACAGTGAGTCTTAGAAAGAATAACATCCACTCAACTTTCAGTTTAAGGGTCATAGGGTTTAAAAAAAAAAAAAAAGTGCCCCTCACAAGCAGAAAGACAGCCAACAGCCAATTAAATGTCCATGGATCATCACAAAGCTCCAGCTCCTCTGCACTGGAACACGATGGTAAACATGTCAAAGCCAAAACTACCAGCATCATGATAAAGGCTTATTGTTTTGTTTGTTTGAATACAGCAAGAGAAAGGTATTCCTTCAGAGTTATTCACTGTGTGGCACATGGATCAAGGCCTGTGTAGCCTCATTGCACAGCATGACAAGAGAACAGATTTGCAGCATGGGTGTACGAAGCAGCTGCCATGTTGGTATCTAAGACACTGTAGCAGCCATGTTGGAGCAGACAGGCACGTCTCATGAAGAGTCATGAGGAAATCTGAGATTGCACGGTTATATCCAGCAGAGGCCTTGAGCCCTTGTGATGGCATGGTCCGCAGATGGGACGAATATCAGCATATGACGACCACAGCAGGTGAGGAGCCGATTCCTCGATTTCAACAGCAAAGAAATGGGGGAGTTTATGCCACAGGGCTGATATTTTGGCTTGTCTTGATGTCAAGTCAGTTAAAAGAAATAATAACATTAAATCACAATTTACAAATAATAATAATAAAAAAGGAAAAGATGAGTGTGGTTCCAGCACTCACTGATCCACTTCCTTGACTTTGGGCCCATCTTTAAAAAAAAATATCCCATTGCCAACTCATTAGATTGTCCCAAGACTTTTGGTCAACAGAGTATAAATGGTTGAAAACAAAAAGATAAAAAAACAAAAAAAAAAACAGGACGAAGGAGAACTGACAGCATGTCTGGACATGGTAGAGAGCCTGAGTCACCGCTTGTAATAGGCACCTGGAAAAGATGGAAGAGACAGAGATCCATCAGCAGCTTGATACAACACACTGCAGTTTGAAATCGTGTTGTCCCTGTGGTGTTTTTCAGTTTCTTTAGTTTTTATTTTTTGAGGTCGTAAATGTATTTTTTTTTATGCTAATGACAACTACTTTTCTAGTTATGGGAAAGAAGAACCATTTACGCTTCAATAAAATATAGCACTTCCCACGGGGCCCTGGTGGCCCTGAGGGGTTAAGACACAGACCATGAGCTGTGGTGTCCCCCCCCCCCCCATTTCCTGTCATCTCTCAACTGTCAACTCATGAATAAGACATGAATAAGCTCCCGAAAACTCAGAAACATCTGTGTGCCACTCGTCTTTTCTCAAGAAAAATCTACCCTAAATCTATCCGATACTGGGTGTTAAAAACAAAGTGGACGTTAACTGAACATGGACTGATTTTGTACGTCATATTTACAATCAAACTTTAATCTGCAACTACTTTGAACAAAATGCTTTACAAATATGAGGATTTTCTGCTTTTCTTTGTCATGTAGGACAGATAAAGCGTAATGTTTGGGTTTAGACTGATGGTTAGAGTCGCTTTAAATGACATTTTATAAACTACACGATTCATCCATTTGTATAATTAGCGGATGAAATCAATAATGAGTGAAAATATTTGTTGCAGCTCAATTATTTTGTACATCAATTGATCGAGCATTTTAATTTTAACACCAGCATTCTAAATAATCATCAGATGATCTCAATAATTGAGGTAATGTTGTCAAGTTTTTCTTCCTATATGCAGTCATTCTTTCTGGATGTACAAAGCTCGGAGCGCCAACTAAAGAATGATCAACCTATAAGAACTGGATCAGAGAGAAACATCTGCTAGCCTAGTAGTCTACCGTAAGTAAGTATCATGTTAACAATATGCAATTTGGAGTTAATGCGCTACATTGAAACCATGGTTGTTGGCTGTTGTTGTTGTCCTTTAACAGGGGATACATTCTTATATTATCAGTTAACTACACAGTACTTAATATTAATATAGCCAATCTGTCCAACAGACCTCTTAAAGCAGCCTCAGGTCTGGTGGGTGCACGATGGGGTGCAGGATGGTCCGAGTAGCCATAGTTTACATTCTCATAGTCGTGTGCGCGAGGCTGAGGAGGCCTGAGACAGACAGAGTTAAAAATGAAGAAAGATTAATGAAATTCCTGAGGTTTCTGCTTCTCGACTGGCTGGAAAGATTTGGTTTTAAGAAGTAGTCTTGTGGAGCCGTGTACCTGGCAGGCTTGTTGTGGTTCCTCTGCCTCTGGTATTCATGCTCATCCCGTGTTCTGGGCCGGACAACGTCCTCCGAATTTGGCTGGAAACCAACAAAAATGATAGTTCCCTAAAATTATGGTTCTAGTACCGCAGTGGAAATATGCTCTTACATAAAATAGAGTCACAGGCTGCAAAAATATTATACCACAAAGCACATATTTTTAAATCAGTATGGTTACAGAAAATTACCCTGAAGTCTCCCTCTTGACGCCTCCTTTCTAATGCCATCCTCTCCATGGCCAGCCTCTCCCTCTCCCGCTCCTTCTCTTTCTCCCGCTCTCGCTCATTCTCTCGCTCTCGATTCTTCCTGTACTCTTTTTTCTCTTGTTCCATCATCAGCCGGGCAATTTCCTGCCAAGGCAAGACATTAGACACATCAACACCTCTGTGTGTGGGCAACACGTTGTTTGTGTTTTGAATGTCAGTACATATTTGTATTCTGAAGACATGCTGTTCAGTTACATATGCATTAAATAACTGATGCCACTCACACAGTAGCAGATTACTTCTTACATAATACTGAGCCAGAAAGTGTCTGCTTCAGACGCAGTTTTATGTATTCAGGGTTGTATGACAATACAGCTGATTTAATTGGCTGAGCTCAGGAAATGAAAGGATATAAAAACAGACAGACAGCATAGAGAAGTTTCCAGACTTCATGCTCACTCACCTCATCCTGCGCCACTTGGGCTGCGCGCACATGCATCTTACTTGCCTGAAACCAGAGAACAATCCAAAAGTCACATTTTTCCCCAGAGTGGAACGCTTTGTTCCAACATTATATAACATAATGGCTGAGAATGAGGCCTTTCGGCACAGACATTAGAATATATCACTTTATGACACCGTCATTCTTTCATACACAATTCTCTCTAGCTAGAGGCTGACACGACCGTACAGTAGTAATGTTTATTTACTCTCCAACACAAAAGTAGACTTCGAACATACTTAGTAGTAAATCATCTAAAGCAAAGCTTTAGACGTTCTATAGAAAGTCCAGCAGTGTGAAGAACTGATATTGTGCTCATTTCATATCAGATTTATTTTAAGTTGTTGCATTCAAGCATCATCCAGAGGTGTTTGTATTCAGTTCCTCCTCTTTGTAGCTTCTGTAATACTAAATTGAAGTGCTTGATGTTGGTCTTTGCTTTCAATATTTATGACCAGGTATTAATGTCTGCACTTTCAACATGTGCATCTCAGCAGAGCTTAGCAGCTTAATGGAGGACGAGTTGTTACATGTATAAAACTTATGAACCATGAAACATCAACATATTATCTTGTCACGCTTGGTTTTCATCATGCTCATAAAAATGTTCACCTTTTATATGCACAAATAAACAAAATCCAATACTTCTCTGGTGTTCTTCCTCACTTTGATTTCCTCCTCTTGCAGCTTCCTGGCTACCTCCATGTCCTTGAGCTCCTGCTCACGGAGATCGAGCTTCGTCAACCCCTTCGTGGCCTCGCTCAGTCCGTACTCCATTTCTGATACTACTGCGCCGCTCCCTCGGTGCACAATACGACCTGCAGATGTTGGCATTATAGTAACAATGGATTAGGACTACAACACGATCATTTTGAGTTATTTCTTTAAAAATAACTTGTTTAGTGTTAGACATCCGAAAATTGTAAGGGCGATGTCTTAATTGTTTGTTTTAATGTGTTGTTGTTTTTTTCATTATTATTTATAAAGAGAAATGCCAAAAAAAATTAAAAAAATAAAAAAAAATCAGATAAAACAATCAAATAATTTTCAATTTTTGATTGAAAAATTATTTCAGCTCTACAATAGATACAAGCATAGTTGGATTAAAGCACCTAAAAGGCATCCTAAAGGGCTGCAATGCATCTCCACTGGTGTTTATCACTGTGTTTTTAATGTCTTTAACAGTTTTGGGACAAAAAAATATATATAACCAGCTCAGCCCTGAAGCCCTTTTTGAATGCCAACAATGTAACTCATCAATATCCATGAAACTATTGTACTAAGAAAAGAAAAATCACAGCACAGATTTCACTCCTAGCACATAATTTTCTCGCTTAATGCAACAACCCAGCAGACAATGCAAGAATGAGCGATCCCCACGGCAGAACAGCAACAAATTCATCCATTTCAAACCTTCGAAGTCAAACCTTCATCAGTTGTCAGAAATTATTGTGAAATCGTCGTCCTCCTCATGAGAACAGAGAAAATCAATGTGTTCATTAGTGATTGCAATGTTAGATCAACCCACCACCTGAGATTGTCACAGCAACAAAAAAGCAACTCCAGCACACCACACAAACACCCCCACAGGGCCCAGAGGGGGGCTCAGGGTGGTACCTGTCTCTTCGTCGGGGTGAGTATGACTGCGTTTTCTGCTGGGACCCTCCCCCTGTCGGGTGTCCCAGAACTCTCTGGTGTCCCCTCTCCCTTCGTTGCTCGTGAGCTCGTCAAACACCTCTTCGGGGCCGGAGGGGATGCGCTGCCGGCCCCTAGCCTTCCACTCCCTTTCATCATTCCCTTCCTCCTCCCAAGAAGCCCTGCCTCCCCTCGACCAGTCCCTGCTGTGCCCCGGCTCCTCTTCAAGTCCTCTCTCCCTGCTTCTGGTCCTAACTCGCTGTCTGTCTTTGTCTTTCTGTCTCTGTCTATCTCCTTCTCTGTGTCTGTCCCAACTCTGTCCTCTATCTCGGGATCGTTCCCTGTCTCTTCCTCCTGCTCTCGCCCTCCTGTGGTCCTGCTCCCTGTCTCTCCTCTGGTTTTTTCCCATATGCCTCTCCCATTCTAGATCTCTGTCCCTGTCTCGGTCACGTTGTCTGTCCCTTTCTCTGTCCCAGGCCTTGTCTCTCTCTATGGGGCTCTGTGGTGGAGGCGGTCTGGCTGGTCTCTCCTTCCTCCTAACCACTCTCTCTGTGTCCTCCACACTTAGGCCCCTGGTTCTGCCAGTCTCTGTGGGCTCATAATCTGGGTACCTGTCCCCATGCTTGCCTCTGGGGGGCAGAAGGTGCTCTGGATATGGATCTGCTTGCCTACTTCGCCCCCCTTCTGCCACTAGGTGATGCTCAGGGTATCTTGAGCGACTGTGGGGTGCTGCCGGGTCCTGTCTTGGATACCTGCTCCTTTTGGGCTCTGTTGACCTATAATCTGGGGAGTTATCACGATGTGAGCTCACTGGAGCATAGGGATCGTATCGCCCTGGGGACGTCGATTTGTGACGGGTGGGTTTGTCCAAGTCAAGAGGCCTTCTTGCAGCTGAACGGGGCAGAGACGAAGGAGCGAGGGTGGGAGGAGGCCGGCGTGGAGAGAATGATGAAGATGGTGGTTGATGAAAACATGGAAATGTGAAAAATAACAGACAGGGATTACATAAGCTAAGATGGTTAGTAAGCACCGAGTTAGACAGCACCTGTGAGGAGACAAAGCAACAGGCAACAGATGTAAAGAGTGTATGTGTTAGCTGCACCCAAAAGGTCAGAGGTGTGGTTATTACTGTGGGAAAAGTAAAAGGACATTAAGGTATGTGGCAATAAGTGTTTGGAGCCTTAATGAAGATATATAAAATATTAAATATTTAAGCAGAATAGCCCTAAAGAATGGAAAAACTTTAAATGTTGTGTGCTGTTTGATGGACACATATCGTGTCAACAAAAATACAAATATAACCAGAGCATGATCGACTTAAAAAAAAAGAAAAAAAGAGCAAAACCTGCAAATTCTTAGAAATTCTCCAAGAAAACAGTCGTGCTGGGAGTTGTCCTGTGACTGACTGAAGTATGAATGAAAACAAATGAGTTGAAAAGCACATTGAGGAAGCACACAGCAGAGGCCAGTGCTTTGAGCACTGAGAGTCAGCTCATTGGAATTCAGTTATCTAACCGGCTGTTGAACATCTACTCTGTTGACGTTTGAATTTTTGAAAAAGGAGGGCAGGTACAAAGACGGGTACCTGCTCAGAGTGACTAGGTGTTTCCTACGCACTGCCTCATCTCACTTTTAAATACACATTCTCATCTCGCGCTCTTCCTCCTTCAAATTTTTTCCGCAGGCTGTCAAGCGGAGACCGGTTCTGCCCCCATGCTGGTTGGTGTGGAACAGTAATCCACTGGATTAAGAAGAACACAGCCAGCAGCACCTTATTTTCTGTGAGGAGCAGCCAATTACATGACCTGATGAAAAGCGACATCATTTTACATCAGTGTGAATGTGTGTGTTTACACGTGCATGAGGAGGATATAAAAACTGAGGTGAAGAATATCCACATACAAGCGCTATGGTGGCTTTTTTGGAGTCTCAAAACGAAACCTGTTTGTGCACAGTGACGATCTCAAAGTATCCGATTACTCACTGTGACGCCGGTCACACAACCTCAGGTGCTGAATCTTTGTTCTGCTGTGTGTACATTCACACTGCTACAGTTGTACACACACACACTGAGCTGGGACATATACAGGTGAGTGGTTACGTAACTTGCAAGCCAATACTGCAAACATAGCGAGCCTGGCAGTGGCACAAATATTGTAGTGTAAAGAGAGCAGGCAGCAAGGACGTACTGTGGTTTCATCCTAACCACCTGTAATGTGTGACATCTTTAGAAATGCACCGGGACAGCTGGTGATCCATACAGATACAACAGGACAGGTAGACTGACACCTGGAGACACTAGCTCAGACGTGTTTATGTTAACAAAGTGTAGTGAGAGCAGACACTGTAGCCTCTAAATCACGCCTCTATAGCAGCTACTCTTTGTTCACAGTTGTCCTCCACCCTCCGTCCTGTTTTGCATCTCATGTTTGACATATATAGACAAATGAAAATGTCACTCTTTGGTTGTGTTGTTTACAGATACTGTGAATTAATAAAAAAATATATAAAAGAAGAACCTTGTCACGCTAATGTCAGATAGCTGATACATTTCTGCAGCAGTAACATTACTCAGTCTGACAAACTGATAGCCTCTCACTATTAAAAAGGACCCGCAGTTCGAAACTGCTTTTCTCGGCGAGGCGATGACGCAGGATGACGTGGGATTAGCCCTCACCTTGAGGTGAACTGTCTGCACAAGTTACTGAATGAGTCAAAGATGAATGAGATGCTGTTTTTAGTAGAAACGAGCAGGTAAATCGTGCAGTAGGGTGATGTGCATGAGAAGACTTGAAACAGATTCCAGCACATGACACTGCGATGCTCACCAACATGTTATAGAAGCATAAGGTGGTTACGTGATGTTTGTTGGTCCAATCTAAATGCTTTTCTTAATGCAGTCATTACTCACCAACTGGAGATTCGTATAATATCTGAGGTAAAGTCAGATATCAAAGCACATTTAAGCTGGATCTTAAAACTGGAGCATTGTTAAACAGATTTACAGAGGTATTTGCCCTCGAATAGGAGAGAAATGACAAATTTCATCTCTGTAGGAACATGTAAGCCTCCCCTCATAGTTAATTATGAGCTTATGAATGCATTCCTAAATCTTTGCCTCGTGTCAGAAACAATCATCAGCACTGCGCAGCATCAAAAGAACACCTTCACACATCCCCAACGAGAATGAAAAGCATATCTTCTCATGTCCTTACACACAAACAGCCACACTTTGACATGAATCATTGGTGCTCTCCCCACCTCCGTGATCCTCAAAGTACTCCTCCTCAAAGTTTGCTTCCAGCTGCTTCTGTCTTCTCCTTTCCTCTTTCATCTCCTTCTCCTGCAGTTTACGAGCTATGGCCTAAAAAATAACAAAACAAATTTTTTAAAAAAGGCCACGGTAAACACATCGACCCACATGAATATGAAAAAGTCTCTTTTTGAGCCGCTCTGTAACAAACATGTCGCTTTGTTTTAAGATGTAGTTTTTCCTTCCGTCAGTTGGTGTACTTTCAAACATGTCAGATTACAATGGTGAGATGCGTCTTTCTCTGATGTTTCAAACAAGTAGGAAAACACTGTGGCGCCCTAACTCACGCCATTTCGTGCCTTGTTTCCCTTGAACTACGGAACAATGAGACTCATCATTCCCACAAGTTAAAGATTTACTGACAATTTACCCTTTAGGGCAAAACGTGTCATACCAGAAATGTCAGGAAGGAAATCGTCATGATGGATGGACCAAAACTGAAACAGAGCCCTTTGTCTAATCTCACCATGAGGGGAAAACACAGATCTCTGAAATTATTTACCAATACCACGAAAAAAAACATTTAGGGAAACATTCAGATACTGTAATGTCAGAACAAATGTAAATTCCTGCTCTTTATGTAGAGTCAAACACTGACTACAGGTCAGATCACTTCTTTAGTACAATGGGGAGGGAAGGCACAAACAAGGGTGATGATTCAGGTGGAATGACCCCACCTGTGACAATACAGTCAGATCGTTGATGGGTGGATGTAAATCAGCATTGTGCTTGAATGGATAAAATGAATGAAATGTCTGAGAGAGTTTCTTACCGCATCTTTCTCTTCCTGCTGCCGCTGTTGTTCTGCCTGTCGGACCAGTTCTTCTTGAATCTCCTGGGCGATCTCGTTATCTTGGCGCTCGCTGAGGTTCCCAAAGGTTCATGTGTTCATGAGTATGTGGAGAGGGGTTTGAAAAACATGAACACATTAATGACAGATGAACAACTGTTAATGGCTTTAGGATTGAGACACAGTCTCTAACAACGTTTGATAGGTAGTGTTTGTAATCACAAAGGATGTAGATGATGATGAGGAGAAACGGTCAATACAGTTTCAGGGTATGTCTGTATCTAGCTTTTTCTCACCCGCCACGCTTTTATCTCACTTTCCTAGATACATTTCATCCTGAACTCTCATGAGGTTGAAATTCACTATAGAAATTCACCTATAAATCATGAAAATATAAATTGAATGTATAGATGAGCCGCACACAACAGTAGAAAGTTATTATGCACCATGTTGTGAGCGATTGTGAGAGCTTCAGACACGAGCAGAAATATCTTCATTGTTGATCTCGACAGCTCACTTTGGCTCACACACATTTTTTAAATGCCGCAATTTTGACAACAACACCATCTGCCTTCAGGGCAGATCTGGTATGCAAGATCATTAGTCGTGTTTTTGTGTGTAGAAATACATGAGTTTCTAATGCTTTACTTAAAAAAAAAAAAAAAGAAAGACACAGCAACAACTTAACTACTCTGCACTGCACCTTTACATGACCTGAGCAGCTCACAGCTCAGGAGGACTTGGGAAAAGTAAACAGCCCGCGGCACCGCGTCTTCATCGGTGTGTGTACTGAGAAACAAGTGATGCATTCTTCTATGTGTGTGTGTATGTGTGTGTGTGTGTGTGTGTGTGTGTGTGTCTGAGAGTGGGTGTAGATGAAGTGGCATTGGCAAGTGCAGGGTAGATGGCAGTGTGAGCTCTCAGCAGGGCAAGCGGCATTGGCCTGCCTGCATAGATGGAGGAGCATCTGGTCTCTCCCTGGGGGTGCAATCCCACTACTGGAGCTTTCAGTGACTGTGTTTGAAACAGTGATCTTACTGAGCTGTGAGTCAGCAATTTTATGTTAATAAAGAGCAAAAAAAGAGGGGGCTCCTGTTGCATCTCCTGGTCTGGACTAAAACAGAGGCAACAGAACACTTAGCTGTGTTTAGGAGCTGTTATTGTCCACTTTGCGGGGAAGCTGAATGGCTCTGGAAGTGCAACTGGAGCTGCACCCCTTAAAAATTATAATGATATATTAGGGCTATGGCGAGACCACAAGAACTGTGAATCCTTGTGTTTTTCTACTACGTGTTTATGATGTCGGAAGCAGAGGCTGAAAACAGCTTCTATCAAACTGGAAACAGGCTTTATTTTCTCTTTCAGCAAAACTAGATGTAATGGCTTTATGTCAAAAGATTTCTTAAAAATCAAACATACAATTAGATGCCTGGTGAGTTGTACCATGTATAATAAGTCTATTGTCCTGGCAGCACTTACGCTCAAGTTGATTCATTTTCCAGTTCAAGAGCAAACGTACAAGTTAATCATGCCTCCTCTCTCTTGCTCCTGTAAAACCTTGTGTGCCTTCTTCAGGCATTACTTGACACTGACACACCTGCTTACCTTTATCCTTAACCTGCTTAGTGGCTAGCTACGAAGTCAAACCACGCCTACATTGCTGCAACGTTGCTGCTCTCTAGCACAAATTGAATTATAGAGCATTCACACATCTATTTCTGGTAATGAATGCAAGATATGCCATACTAATTTACGTGAACCATAAATCAACTTCTGTTGAGGCTCTGTTGGGGGAGTGCTGGATCACCTCTCTGGCGTAAATCTGTCTTAGGTGTAGAGTTTAGGAGTAATTACACCAATTTGAAAAAGAGATGCCATCAATAGTTGGGCACAGCTATTATTACTGCCAAGCATGGTGAGATCTTTGAGGGGGAACAGGCATTTAACTTCAGAAATTAGACTAAACCAGTGCAGGTGCATAATTGTAACGCTCTACTGCACAAACTGAATTGAATGGTAAAAACTAAAATTGAAACTGAAAAATGAATGCGAGAGACACCTACATGTCAACATGCTGCTTCTGGTTCTGCACCTTGGCCCTCTTATCCTCCTCCTCCTGCAGCTTCTTGGCCACCTGTAGGTCCTTCTGCACCAGACGGCTCTTATTGACATTGGACGCCAAGTGGCTCTCAACTGTAGACACAAACACATAAGCACAGCTCTTAAAACTGCGTACACAGGAACCAGAGTAGGTCAGCCGGCGGGACGGCACCAGTGATGAAGAATTTGATGAGTGATGAGTGTTGGGGAGTTTATTTACAGATCAACACTTTCTTGATGTTTTTCTCTCTGAGGAGCAGTAGCATTGTTTAGATGATCTGAACAAGATTAACGTTGAGGACGCAGACGCTTCGGCCTTTGGTAATAAACAGAGAAATGAATGTTCGCAGCTGAGGTGCCGTTCCAAGGTTGTGTGATGACACGTTGTGGGTCATAACAGATGATAAATCCTACTTGCTGACGCACTCCTGGCACTTAGTAAGCATGGAGAGCATCACTCACTCCCTCAGCTCTCTTTCACCTAGCTATCGATCTGTTCCCAGCTTTCGCGTGAAAAGGACCAAATTACGTTTGGCAATTTACCCGTGACAGGCGCCATAAAGTTTCTGCTTTCTGACTGGTGGGATTGAAAGAGGAAACTGTGACTCACAGCTGTGGCAATTTGATAAAAAGTCAAGGGGTTGACATTGATTTCTTTGGATGACGCTCATCGATTGTTTAAGTTTATGACATCGTACAAAAAAATATTTGAAGGCAAAACTGGTGTCAGAGCCCAACATAGGGCTATCATTTATCCACTGCCACGTTTGATTCATCTTTCAAGGCAGAAAAAAGAAAAACATGACCGGACCTTGTGACATTCGTTCATTCAACAAACTCAACCTTAAAGAGGTCTCACGTCATTCGGAAAGAGGGGCGATAGGGTGTGAGAGCTGGACCTATCTGCACCACAGACGTATCAGTGTCGAGCTGTATGCTGAAACAGAGCAAACACATTCCAAAAACAAAGACGCCAAGTGCTGACACAGCCATAGAGAAATGTTTTCCATGCAGCATTTGGACGCTTCAGTGTCCTGCGTGCTCACGGTTTTCAGTGGAAATAAAAGCCAGCTGTAACTCCACAGTAAGCTGAAGTGAAAGTGCTAAAAAGCTCCTTTTGGGACGGCCATCTGCGCTCCAGGAAAAAAAAAAAAAAAAAGACTGTCCGACTACGTCAGCCAGCATTCTCCTCAGTAACCTCCAGGGTCAAAGGTGAAACAAACATTTTGCCAGCTCAAACCAGATTAGTTATTGTGGCAGCAAAGATAGATAAGAGAGCACAGCCTTGGTTATGGATCACTGAGCCTTTAAAAGGGTTAATGACAACACAAAGACAGGCCAGCCAAATACTAAATTAATTACAGCTAAACCAGAGCTTAATCTGCACTTAGGGTATGGCTGCATGACATCTGGCCTTCTTTCTAGCTTGTTGCATATTTCACCCTTATATGGTAATAAAAGTGACATGTTTATAGAAACAGAAGTAAAAGTGTTTCTAAATTTATACCTCATTTCAAAGTAAGCGCTAACCAAAGAAATCTAAACGGCAACAAACCCATTTCCTGTGTTCGTCTAAAAAAGCAGTCGCCTCTTCATGTCGGTTGCCGTCATTTCTTTATGAATGAGTGCAGGTGAAGGATATGATGGGACGTGGTGGCCATTAGTTATTTGTGTTTGATGAAAGGAAGGCCTTGTTATGTCTGTGTCTGTGTCGGTCAGTGCCTCTTGGCAGAAAATAAATGTGCTTTCAACCGAACTCAGCAGGAGATAGCTTAGCCTCCAGTGTGCGGCCAGGAGTTCCTGAGTGTATTTCTACTAGAAAAACACCAAACAATAGAGAAAAATCATGAGATGCTGATTGCACTTAGTGACAAATGTGAAAAAGATGATGGCTAATAACACACGCATGACCACACTAATCTAATGAGGCATGCAGGGACACAGCTAAGAGAAACAAACAAACACACAATGTACACACAAAACGATCCATACAACAACCCTTGTTAAAATGACTTCAGATCCAGAATCAGGACTTCAGCTGAAGCACACACAAATTAATGTGACCCAGTCGAATTACGTGCTCCAGTCCACTATAGTCTGTCTCAGCCCTGCCCTGAAACAGTATTGTTTGTGGCATCCTGCACCATTCACACTGTTAACTGTGTGGCAGAAGCAGGGTTTATGTAGGCTTAAAGAGGCTGCAGCCACTGACACTGCAGTTTACAGCGTAGGACTTGGACACATTTTCAAAAAGGAAAAAGAGAAGCGTGTTGGACTGCATTCATTTGTTTTTCTACTGCTACGCTCCAAAATCATCCTTCATAGATTGTTTTTTTTTTTTTTTTTTTCTTAGATAGAGGGTATGAAATACATCCTGTTGCATCACATCTGTTCCCATTTAGAATACATTTTATTTTATACTCGTTCTTTTGAGCGAAGTAATGTTTTCATTTGTTAAATTAAGTTTTTAACTTTCCTTCTTATTGTTTGAACAAAGTTGGTGTGGGACAACATCCACTAGTTAGATGACAACACCACTTCTCTTTTCTTTACTGCTGGGAATGTGAAGAGAACTAGAAATCAGATATCCACTAGGCTAATGTGTTTGCAATGGAAACATTACTACATACATAGAAAATGCTGTCAGGAACAATTTTAGCAGCTTTCAGAGATATTTAAGTTGCTTTAAGACTCAAATCACCGAGAACTCTGCAGCCTATATGTCTGTTGTGACTTCTAACAAGTAGGAATTCAGTAAAGTTCCTGTGTTTTCTTCTCTGGGTGTAATTAAACATCCAGTCCAACCAAAACCACTGTCTGGTTCTCGACTGGGACAACCTGGAATGGTCTGACAGAACATGTAATAGCTAGGCATTTCCAGTTCACCATTAATTGCTTTTTTCCTCCCTTGCCAAGTTGAAGAATCACACTTTGTCTGTCCAGAAAAGACTGAACTAACAAAGTGGGGAACTGTACTGCCGGGACCAGTAATCAAACCACAGAAGTTCATTCACATTATATATATATATATAGGTTGTGTGTGGTTGTGTTTGATTACCACCTACTGACATAATGTTAAGACGAGAGTCGCCCAAATAAAGCACATTTTTGGACAGAAACTGTTCATTACGTACTATATTCAGTGCAAATTAAGAATCCTATCCTTTATCCTAGACAGAATTTTTGTTTACACAAGAATACACATCATATTTTAACAAAATCAAAGCTTAAATTATGCACAAGGGGTGTTGTTTTAAGATAGACCAATACTACAGTAACTATTAAAAAACTGTTCTTGGCAAGTAATAGCAGTCAGAACTCTTAAAAGCAGGACAGCATGCTGTTTTTGTAGAACTACCTTGTCTTCGCCGAGGCTGATGATCGAGTGAACACAGAGAGAGCTGAGAGTGGTTGATGAGAGTTGACTTTTATGTCCAACCCTTTCTTCCCTTCAAGCTTCCACAAATCCTCTGATGAAAGTTTTTCAGCACTGTCTGAACTTCACACCATCAACATTTTCCTGCCGCTTCGCCATCACATTGATTCCCAGCAATCAGTTAATTATTTTTCCCCTTAGCTCACGTAATCTGTAGTTTCTTTTTTGTGAGGCAATAGCGGGCACTGTTTCAGTGGCTCTGGCTTTCTCCCTGGCCCCATCTGTTTCCTCCCACCCTGTCACATCTCATTTTTTGTTAAATGTGGTAGTGGGGATCAAACAAGGCCCACCCTCTTTGTGTGTATGGTTGAGTGTCTGTGCATGTTTAAATGAAGTAAAGGATGTGTGACCTGGGCTTCATCTTAGGGATCCATACATTTTTCACATATACGTGTAGCTTCTCTCTTTTGTTGCTTTAGAGACAGGGATGTTCGGTGTTCGTGTTTTTGTTTGTGACATGTGTTGTGTGCTTGTCCGCCCTGTTGGGTGTGGCAAATGCACAGATCTTGGTATGACGTCCATGGTGTGCTTGAAAACTGATTGTTTGGGACACTTGGCAGTCCTTGGATGTTCACTTGTAAGTCCACTTGATTCTTGTTGCAAGATGATAAAAAAGCAAAAAAACCTGTAAGCCTTTCTTCATCCACTAGTTTTTATTACATGAATCTGATCTTGTTCTGGCATATGAAATGAAACCTGTGCAGGTAGTTCAGGAAAATTAAGAAACAGCTAGTTAGTAGTTTACAATTCTTACTTAGTATTGAGGAGACTTTGCCGCTTGGACAATGTTTCTTTTGGGGCAAAGAGAGAGTGTGGTTTTGCTAGTAATGTTCATTAAACCAGTGTAATTGAGCTTGGGT
>NC_040027.1:21412208-21427915 GCF_000972845.2 Larimichthys crocea
ACCACACGTAACCGTAGCTAGGTGACTGCAGTGAGGCTATGTTTAAAACACAGGTGTTTCTTATTGCTCACACACACACACACACACACACACACACACACTGCTTTATTATGCTGGTTAGCTCAGCTTTGCATTGATGCTAGGTTGAGTCAGGTAGCCGAGCACTGGATTACTTTAGACATGCATGCGTTACATGTGTCTTGATCAGTTTAGAGGGAAAGGTGATTTTTTTTTTATTTTATTTTTTAGGTTGGCACGCTGTGTTCATCATATCTTTGTGTATGCACACACTGGCATGCCACCGTGTAGGAAATCAGTGGATTTGTAGCCTAAAACTGCCTCACATGGACATTGTTGTAAAGTCTGTAATTCATCCAGAGCTCTGAGGACATATGTGACTCTTCTTTGTATTTCCACATTGACATATCAACTTACATTTTTTTTTTTTGTGTGCTCGTGGCTGTACAATCTATCACTGCTTTGAAACATTATCCTAAAAGGCTTCATTTAAAAAAAAACCTCCCAATAACTTACACACGACTCAAAAACTTGTGCTAGGTTTTTTTTGATTTTGTTTTTGTTTTTTTTACACTGAGGGCAGGTTTTGGATGGGACGCCTTGTTGGTGGAAAGGACTGGTCCTGTTAGTGTGAAGCAGCTGCCCCAGCCGGATGCTTGTTAGTCTGGTCAGGAGAGAGAAGAGAGAGAGAGAGAGAGAGAGAGAGAGAGAGAGAGAGAGAGAGAGCGAGTGAGAGAGAGAAGAGAGACACGTGCATTGCCACTCTGCCCAGCTGCAGAGCGGGAAAAAAAACTGCGAAAGCTGCTGGAAACAGTTTAAATTTCATCCCTCACGTTGGGGAAAATGCTGTATAAATATGCACTGTCCAGTTGCCGTAACCCCTAGATGAACTGAGCTGTATTTTGACATTCCCACTGCACATTAAGTCACAAATCTTTTGGTCTTGTGTATCGTAGGTCAGGCTGTCTTTCATGTCACTGTTGCTTGGGGTGTTTGTTTTTTTAACCTAGACTCAGTTAGAAAACTGTTTTTCTAAAGAGCCTGTCATATAACCCTAATTCTTACAGTCTTAAAACGCCTGTGTATGCAGCTATACGAGCCAGAATTAATCTCATGTTTCTTGGCTAAGAAGATTAGCTATGGGTGAAAATGGTCTGCGTTAATCAAATCCCATACTGCTCAGGGGGTAGGGGGGGAGATTTGTGGGAGGTCTTGCCCTCCTCTTCACAGCATTGTTTAACCCAGCCATTCACCCAGTCACCTCTTCTAATCTACACCACCAGACCATCTGGACCACTCGTCAGTGTTGTGGGTCCCAGGCGTTTTTGTGCTTATCAATAATATAATGGCAAAGATTGTGTTCCCAGAGCCTATCTCTAATGCACCCTACCACATAGTCACAGCCTATTGCGTGTTATTTTACTTCATTATGTGGATGGAAAGGCACCGTGAGGCAGATGAGGGCGGGGAGCCTGGTAGTGTGAGTTATTGAGGGTGGCTAGGCCTGTAATGAAGGTTTGGAAGAGGAAGTCAAAGAAACAATATATACTGTAAGATATAGATGGACTGTTATGATGTGAATAACGCTCAGCCTAAAGCGAGAGGTAGGAAAAGAATACCCTATCTTACTTTGGTCTTCACTGAAGTGAGCCACTGGCAGAGTGTGCATGGCTTCTTGTAAGATGAAATCATGGCTTAATTTTATTCTTCTATATTTCACACATATTTACACAGGTTTTGCAGCTGAGGGAAAGTTTCCTACTGCATACTTCACCATATATGTTAGCGGTAGTTAGGTAGTTAAACCTATGTTACTGAACCGTAAGAAGCAGTGCTGTAAGATACAGCTGTGCGTTAGTTTCCTCATCCATAATTAGCTGAGCGTGGACAAAGTTTCCTTTTTAGTTTCTTCTGTTTCCTACACAGGAAAGCGTCAACATTTGAAGACTGGTGAATCCTGAATATTCAAACGAAGAAAAGCTCATTACGACAGTTGAGATGACGTGTGGTTGGGTATCAGTGTTTTTTATGAGGAAAACTCCCCTCCCACAGCAGTTTGCACAATTGTTTCCCGATAATGTTCACAGCTTTTTGGCAGTATCTATCAAACTGAATGGAAAGTTCTGCTGTCGTTACATTTGTGTTGGAGATGCAATGTAAGATGAAAAATAAGCAGTATTCTTTTCTTTTTCCTCCCAGGAAAATCTTTGATCTTTTGGGAAAAACGTTATCATAGGCTTCATACGGATCATGAGATCATGATTTAAACCATACATGTGCAGTTTTAGTCCTTGAGATGAGAATAGAGAAATAATTCTAGGTTGCTGTCAAAAACTGAGAGTGACATAAATGTGACTGATGAATGGGTTTGTTTTCAAAGATTACCAGCTTTTCAGTTTAGTTTAGGCTAGAACTTTGATCAAATGATGCACTTCTCACTTACTGAGCTACCTCCAAAAAAACTTAGAAAAATCTCCCACCACATCTTTTTTTTTTTTTTTTTTCATCAAGTCATCCTTATTTAACTTTGAACAGACCGAGGACTGAGACTGGTTCCTCATTCTCAGTTTCACATCACAGCTTTGCAGCTAGAAAAAAACACCACATGCCGGATGGGCAAAACCCATTATCAGACTGAGAAACAGTGTTGTCCCAGTTTCTACTCTGTGAAAGTTTTTAAATGTCTCGTCAAGTTGGGCATTCACGTGTTAGAAGGACTTTTTTTGCTTCAGTTCCGTCACATTGAAAAATTTATTAATACAAATAAAAACACTTAGTAGACGTCTGCTTTCCATTCATTCTGCTCTAAAAAGTCACAAATCCAATCTCTCCTTTGTTGTATCGACAATACATTGAATCCCCTGCTTGTTAGTTCTTGTTGAATTCCGTCCATGATTGTGTGTAGGCAGATGGGCCGTGTTTAACATCTGGCAATCGTGAATGTCAGAGATCTAAACATCTCAGAGGTTAGATATGACACACAGTAGTTGAAAACTAAGTTCAGAAAGCTGTATCTGTATTCTTTCTTCAATTTCAGTGTTGTTTTTTTTCATGTGTCGAGACTTTGCTGTGCTGGAGGACCACTGCCTGGCCTACAACCTCCCGGAACAAGAAAGTAAGAAACCCTCGGCCCACATGTTTTTGCTTTAAGAGATATATAACCGCTATTTATTTCAAACATGGGACCTCTTCTGCTTTTCTGCCTTTTAATTAGTGATTTGGCCCTGAGAAAAGCTTGGCTTCCTTTGATGGGTCCTGTTCATACAGACAGAGGTCAAATCCCTTTTCCCAGACAGTCTGTTTAAACACTTAGCCATTTATTTTTGTTATGTTTTCTGCATTAGACCTGTCACTAGTTCTTGTCAAGCTGCCCTGCTACTCTTATGATAGTTTACTTAATGCTTATCTGCAGAAAGAAAGAAAGAAAGAAAGAAAGAAAGAAAGAAAGAAAGAAAGAAAGAAAGAAAGAAAGAAAGAAATCTGGTGTGAGTGTGTTTATATTAAGGGACATACTGGTCTCTTTAGAAAGCAACTTCCTCGGAAAGACTCCTTCTGCACCCTAATACACCTCATCCACTGCAAAACAACTCATGCTTGCCAACCTTAAGTTGCAGAACTTTAAATGGATTTGTATTGAGAAGCAGGTCATTATGTTGGCACAGCTCTGCCTTTGGAGACTGCTGTGCCATTACAAACAGTGAGCACAGCCTCTTCACAGCCTCAGACATGTGCAGACAGTCATGTTGAAATGTAGACACAACACATATGAGCTCCAAAATTGTGGTTGCAAATCCTGAACAAATGGTTTTAATGCCAAAAGGCTGGTAAGCATGGTGATTTACCAGCCAATCCTGCTGAGAATGCTAACAGCAACGCTTCTAGCTACAGGCAACAAACAAACACTGGATCAGTTTATGTAAATATCTCCTTTTTGGTTAAAGCAAGAATGCTGAGGCTGCAACATTTAGGGACTGTTACTAATTACAATTACTTCCAGTATAACTCAACATACAAGTCTAGAGAATCCACTTTGTGTCTGTTTTCTCAATAAGACGATAAAAAAACAGGACAGTAAAAAACTTTTACTGTTCTGATAATAAACAACGATTGTATCTCAGAGAGGAAACGCAGCAAATGCAAAATGCAAAAATGCTCCCCATGGCTTTAATTTGTGTTTACAGTAGAACAGTTCATTTTCATGTGCAAGGGTAGACTGTATTATTGTAATGCATGGACTATACATAATTTGTATAATACTTACTTTATAGAGCTGCAAACATTCATGGTTTGTGGTAGATTTCTTTGCACTTTGATAAATTTGGTCCCCCATGCCTGGTCTCTAAAACGCCATGAACATGTTCACAAAGCCCTTAGCTAACCATGTAAGTCTGGTGCATGATTCATAACCATTCTTGACTTTAACATAACTGTTTCTTCTTTTCTAGGGAAAAATGGATCTGCCTTTGAATCTTCGAGTGCTTCTACTTTTCTGTTTCCTCAACACTGTTGTTTGGGCATGTCCAGATAAATGCAGATGTGACGGAAATACACTCCTCTGCAATGGTATCTCCAACTTCCCTACATCTGTGCCCTCATCTACCACTACCCTCTACTTCTCCAACTGCAGTATCTACTTTATAAAGCCAGATGACCTGACTGATTTCTCCAATACCCTTAGTGTCTTTATGATTAAAGACACAGTTTTGAGGGAGGTGCGCCATGGCACATTTGATTCCACTAGGAACCTAGGTGTGTTGTGGTTTACTGGAACGGAATTGCAAGATCTCCCTGCGGCGTTGTTCCAAAATCTTCAGAAGCTTGAAACTCTGAATCTGAGGAGCAACAAGCTCCTGGTACTCCGCCCTGATTGGTTTTCAGTGTTGACAAATCTGAAAGCCCTTGACCTCAGTAGGAACCTTTTCACTTCTGTGCCTGTTGAAACTTTTCATCCTCTTTCTGATCTGCAGTATCTTTATCTTTCCGGAAACAGTATCGGTCAAATATCTAAAGAGACATTCAGGGGTCTCTCTAAGCTGGAAACCTTACGGCTTCACAAAAACCAGCTACAGGAACTCCCCATTGGGATTCTGGATGACCTTTCAAACCTGGGGGAACTATCTCTACAAGACAATTTAATTACTCATCTCCCTCATGACCTTTTCGCTAAAACTTTGAAACTCCAAAAGCTGTTCCTGTCCCACAACAGGCTCACATCTCTTCCACAAGGGATCTTCTTAAACCTGCCACTCCTTTCGCATATCTCCCTGTATGAAAATCAGCTGGAAAGTCTGGAACCGGGAATATTTGGGCCCATGGCCCTGCAGGAATTGTGGCTGTATGACAACAAGCTAAGCAGAGTGGAAGATGACACATTCAGGAACCTGACTCAACTGCGTCTCCTGGTCCTTAGTCGCAACCAGATCGACTATGTATCCACCAAGGCCTTTAGAGGGTTGGAGAAGGTGGGAGAGGTATCACTTCACACCAATCTACTCACAACCCTGCAAGCTGGGACTTTCCAAGGTCTGTCCAGTCTGGTCAACATTTCCTTGGAGCATAACTTCATCAGCTCCCTTCCATTGGATTTTCTCCAGGGTCTGAGCAATCTGGGGCAGATAGACCTACGGAATAACTCTCTTCCCAACCTGCCACAGAAGAGTCTAGATGACCTCAGTGCAGCAACAGAAATACTCCTGCAGCAGAACCCCTGGAGATGTGACAAGGATATTTTGCCACTTAGGGACTGGCTGAGGCAGAACCCATCCAAAGTCAACCAAACCATGGTGGTCTGTGAAACACCTTTCAGTCTTGATGGTGAGGTAATTGCCCTGCTGTCAGATGAGAACTTGATGCCTATCATGTCAACTGTGGAGCCTGTGTTGACGTCAACAGAGAAGAGGAGGAAACCCCATACCCCTCCATCCAGGCGAAGCACTTCCTCACCTGCTTTCAAGACAACCCCCACTTCAGAGTATGAGGAGGTCACCAGCAGTGGACAAGGGGAAAAAGAAATAGTCTCTAATCACACTTTGATCATCATTGCAGTAGTGTCTACTGTTGTCATCAGCACTGTCATCATCATATGCGTGTTCTGGAGGAGGAACAAGAGAGGCAGGGGGAATATAGGTAGCAGAAATAAAAACTCTGTGTTGTAAACTGAAAACACACAAGCAACCCAAGAACTTTTAAAGCCAAGGGAAATTGCTCACTGATTACTGTGGTTTACTTGGAAAATATGGAGGCTATAGCTGATTTTAGAGCCTCAAATGCAACAGCCACTTCAGCTCCTTTCAGATGTACCAGCTAAAATAGACAAGTGAAGTTTTGAATACATTTGCTCTCTGTTTTTAATAATGACAATTACCAGCCATTATTCCTTTCATGTGTGCTGTAAAAAGAGAACAGACGTTGTATGTATTAACTGTAAAAACACCTACTGCTATCTTGTGGGCATCCTGGATATTTTGGTGCATGTAACCTCAGATGGACTCAAAGACTTTGCATTGCATTCAGTATTTTCTCTTCAAATAATTTTTTACTTTTGAGTACTAATAATTGCATTTTGGCTTTTTTGCTAACAACAATACATTTAAGAAAACCGTTTTACTTTTGGCAAATAGCTATTCATCATTTTGACTTCACTGTAACACAATTCATCTTTTGGTTTTCACCTTTGAAATGCAAAATGCTACTGCTCATTCAATAAATGCATTACTATTAGTGGGAGCAATTGTACATTGTGTTAATTATTTACTGAAGTGAGTGGTATTACAACTTCATCTCCTTAACCTGTTAACAAGTTATCACTTTTCCACACATTATTCAGGACTGTAGGATAAAACACCACTAATGCTTGTGAAAAACAAATACAGGTTCAGTCATAAAAATAGGAAAAAGTATTACACTGACATTATGTATGATACATTAGATGAAAAGAAAAAAAAATGAGAAAAATGTGAAAAAAATATTTTCAGAACTATAAATTAAATACTATGCATTATCACTAAACATCAAGAGATGTTGTGGAGAAAACTCTTAGAATACTTCATGAAAGAAAGACATGGAGACCGCTACTTGCGAATCCGAACTCCTTTACTTACAAACGTCACAGTTTTTTATAACCATTCTTACGTCACCAAATATGGACCTAAACATCCTGAACTTTGTCATGCTCATGTAGTCAATGTTCTGAGTATCTCCAAGAGTTCCAAGAGAAGTTCCCAGGAATGCGTGTGTCTCTCATGAGTGTGTATGTGTCCATGATCTGGTCAAGGCAACCTGATAAAACAAGTCAGTACTGGTTATAAATATTATCTGGCAGAACAGGCAATTCATTCTGGCAGTCATCCCAGAACACAATATTGTTGATGCCAAGACCTCTCCAAAAGTAGTTTCCTTGATGTGCTATGAATGTGGTTTCCCACCTGCGTGATTGTGTATCCATGTGTGTGTCTATGCAATTCTATGTTTGTTCTTCTGATATATTACGTGTAAAAGTATGTATGTATCACTCAGAACATGACAGAGACAGAAACAAACTCTTACAGCAGGGAGAGCCAGAGATCTAATAGACTTACCTCTTTGACTCATTTACCAAAAACAAGAGGAGCTTAGTAAATTCTATCTGCTTTTATTAAAAAAAATAAAAAAATAAAAGAAAAAACCATGAAGCCATGCTGCAGGGTAGTGCAGTAGCTGGCTGAAACATTAAAAACCTTACGTTATTGCTCTTATCTTGAGCTGCAGAAGTGTGCGATGCCACGCCTCACATGGGATGTAACACACTTGAGACCTGCTGGCCAACATTGATATTTAAGTAATGACATTGAGCTTGTTTGTGTCTCCTCGCTGCTGTAACACTCTGTTCCCCAAAATAATAAGGTAAGCAAATGATTTTTTGACATTTAACTATAATATCACATAAACCGAATGATAACATGATAACTAAAGAATTGTACAGAACTACTTCTAAACTGTATACGTCTAAAGTGAGTCTACTCAATTTTATATGCTACACATTTGTACATTATGGCATTTCTTTTCTTTTTATAGTGAATAATCATGTCAAGAAGAATAATCATCATTCTCTTTGTGTTTCTACTGTGTGAGTCTTCATTGACTGAAAACAACGAATGCAAACCAAAGACAGACCACTGTAACCAAGATATTTTCAGTGGTAATAATATAACAGAAATTCCACAATTCCTGAGACCAGGTGTGACAGAGGTTCACTTTCTGGATAGCCCTATTAAAACAATCCCCAAAGCAGCCTTTGTTAAAAACCCCCAGCTTGAAAAGGTGTACTTTACAAACACTAATACGACATCTATTGAGCCAGGAGCCTTTGAAGGTTTGGTAGACCTCAAGAATATTGAGATCTCCAGCACTCAATTAACATCAATCCCAGTGGGAGTCTTCAAGGACCTCAGCAACCTGGATCAAATTGTATTAAAGTCTAATAAGCTCCACAGTCTGGAGAAAGGCCTGTTTGATGGCCTTAAAAAAGTAAGATATCTCCAGTTACATATGAACAAGATTGAATCGATTGAAGATGGGACCTTTGACGATCTTGAGAGCCTTACATCCCTCCATTTAGCAAAAAACAATCTCTCCTATATATCTGCCAGCTGGTTCTCAAACCTAAACAAACTACAGACACTACGACTTTACGGGAATCAGCTGACCACCATTCCTGAAGATATTTTTCAGAATTTGACAAACTTGAAGGAAATTGCCTTGCAGGAAAACAAAATAGCAGAATTATCGCCAAATCTTATTCCACATAAAGCCAAACTAAAAAAACTGCATTTGGATAGTAATGTTCTGACAGGTTTACCACCAGGATTTCTTGTTGACTTTCCTCTGCTTGAAACATTGACCCTTCAGAAGAATAAACTGACGAGTCTACCACAAGTTCTTTTTGGAGAAATGCCTAAATTGACTGAGTTAAGCCTCAGTGAAAATGATCTCAGCACTCTTCCTATTGGAGTATTCAGCCCTCTGAAGAAACTTAGAAAACTAGATCTGTCTAAAAATCACTTTGTTACCTTGAATGCTGAGTACTTTGAAGGACTTGAGAAGGTCAGGGTCCTGCAACTAGAGAACAACAAGATAAATTCACTGGATGCAGGTGTGTTTGAAAAGCTACAATCACTAACAACAATCAACTTAGCTCACAACAACCTCGAGACGCTTCCCAAGGGGATTTTTCAGCCTTTAACAAAGCTCAAGAATATCAATCTTAGTAACAACCCTTGGCGCTGTGACTGTAATCTGATACATCTTTACCTCCTCATAAAGACTGAGTCTGAAAAAACTGTGCCCGATGTGATCTGTCAATATCCAGAGAATCTACATGGGGAGGAATTGCAATTACTAAGAGAGGATCAACTAATTTGCCCCACCCTTCCCTCCACAACCACTCCCATGACAACTCCCACAACATTCCCAACTACAGAACAAACAACCATTCTTACTACTACACCAACTCTTCCTACAACACCAACTACCACTACACCTTCCACAACCACCACGCCCATTACTACACTTCCAACTACCCCCATCCTTACTACCACAGCACCAACAACCACTTTGCCAACTACAACTGCAACAACCAGCACTGTCTCCACCACACCACTAGCCACAACCACAACACCACCAACCACCACTGTGCCAACAACAACATCTACAACCACTATAAGCACAGCTATAGCCACCACACCCTCAACTGCATCAACCACCACTACAACAACTGTACCCACAATCATGATAACAACAGCTACACCCACAACCACTTTAACAACAACTATACCCACAACCACTATAACAGCAACTACACCCACAACAACTTCACCCACAACCACTATAACAACAACTACACCCACAACAACTTCACCCACAACCACTATAACAGCAACTACACCCACAACAACTTCACCCACAACCCCTATAACAGCAACTACACCCACAACAACTTCACCCACAACCACTATAACAACAACTACACCCACAACAACTTCACCCACAACCACTTAACAAAACAAACTACACCCACAACAACTTCACCCACAACCACTAGACCAACAACAACTACACCCACAACAACTTCACTCACAACCACTATAACAACAACTACACCCACAACCATGATAAAAACAACTAAGCCACAACTAAGCCCATAACCACCACCCTCAGCACTACCCAACCGACCACCGGAATGATGACAATTCCTCCACAAACCACTCCTGTGATCTTCACCTGTCCAGTGGAGCCAGCCACTCAGGAGCCATCATCTTACATCACATCCCCGCAAAGAAACAAAGTTCAGCAGTGCAAATCTCAATGATGATCTACACTGCACTGCTGGTGGTGGGATCATCTGCACATGGTGCTGGCTAAGTTCACCTGTCTCTTTACCGCCTGCTGCAGCACAGGGAAAGGATGTACCACAGGATCAAACTCACTCATTTCTCCCACAGGGAGAGGTCATTCTCAGGCCTCTACCAGAGACAGAAACTCACAGACTTTAAACAACAGCACTAAAGCAGCTATAATCATTATTTTTGTAATATTTGTAATATTAATATATCAAATGACAATGTGAAAACAATGTGATTTGTGTGATTTAGTTTTCCAACAGACATCCATATTGTATCTGAAATTGTCTTCAAAACAATGATTATAATATATATATATATATATATATATATATATATATATATATATATATATATATATATATATATAATATATATATATATATATATATATATATATATATATATATATATAAAGACAATGCTTTGTACAAAGTTAAATGTTTTCCTGGGCATCTGTTTGACTTGGTATGACTTCAATCCACTACTTGGCATTCGATACACTATTACACCAGGGGGAGCCAGAGATCCAAGAGACTTACCTCTCTCACTCTTAGTCAATTTTATCTACAGTAAGTTAATCTGAATTTAGATCCTAATCGAATGCATAACGTACTTGATTTGGAATCTTGGATTTCTATTTAGTAGCAATCTCAGATTCTCAACAAAAATTTCCACAGGGTCAGAAACAGATCTTTACAGCAAAACAAATGAATCCCTTAGGTCATAATTCATGAGTAAAAATCACTGAGTACTGGGATTTGTGTTTGGTGGGGTTGTCTGCATGATAATTAGGTTAAATGCACTTAATTAGGGCTTTATTAGACAGTAGCACAGGAACAGAACATAGGCCAGATTCATTAACCCCGTCTGTGTGAACATGTGAATGTGTGTGTGTGTGTGTGTGTGTGTGTGTGTGTGTGTGTGTGTGTGAGTAAGAGAGAGGGAGAAATGATAACAGACAATTCACCTCAGTTTGCCTGCTGTCTGCTCTTAAAATATAGTACAGTTAATATGACTAAGACACTGAGCAGTAAGGTTAATGTTAGTGCGAACTTTAATTTTAGAGTTTTTATACATGCCTTTGTCCCCTATTCTTACACGGTTCTTACCCTCAGACTGCCTCAAATATTGAGAAGGATACACTGTCCTCACATTTACACACTTACTTATATTTGTTGTTCATATTGTGTCCAATTAGGGTTCTCTCACTCTAACACAAAATTTCAGTTTATATTTCGTTTTATATTACCTCTCAGGCAATCAATATCATATTAATAATAATAACAATAATTTCTGCACAGTGATAGTTTATATATAAACATTCACAGTTGAACCTTTTTGTAGGACAATGGGAACACTATGAGACAAAGTCAAAAATATCAATACAACAATTTTGCAGAAGCATCCATAGAGACTGATGTCCACAAAGCGTCAAGATTGATATTTTATTATTTCACAAAATAAGTGTAGGAAGAAACAACCTAACTTCATAAAGTTCATAAAATTCTGTTCAACTTCACAGGAGTTCACTGGACTGATAGCACATAAGGTGGTTATCACCCACAGACCCTTGGTGGACCTATTGCGGACTGAATGAAGCTTGGGTGCTGAAACAAGCCCCTTGTAATCAATCAAAGTGGCTTTTAATTAGGCATACTTTAGGCCTTACACAAAATAGAAAAAAAAACAGACTGTCATCATGACAACAGTACCGTTGTCTATGATTGTTATAGAACCAAAACTGTTTTTGTACCCGCTGCTTAAACATAGTTATTTCTGCTGTGAAGTTAGGCATTTTAATATTGGGCCTTATGGAGATTGTTTTGTTGCCAGTCCCAAGTGGCCATTTGAGGAACTGCAGTTTTTGGCTTCACTTCACAGCCACAGAGTTACTGGCTGATATCACCAGGGGACATTTTTTTTGTTTTGGACAATTTTAAAGTTTCAGCCTTGTTTTACCTGGGTTGGAGACTAGAAAGGTGCTATGTAAGTACAGTCCATTACCATTTACCTTATTTTAGGATATCATCTGTTTGCCATAACAAACCACATGTTGTAATCAACTGTGGACATTTAGTTTCTGTATATGCAGATTTTTACTGTTTCGTTTGTTGTACTTGTCCCTTGCTGTGAAGAAGAAACTCAACACATGCAGTGATATTCATCTCTTCCACTAGAGGGTACTTCTGTGTTGGAAAACAGCACAAAGACTTCAGAAAAAAATGCATTTAACTGTTTCACTTCTTGAAATGTTTCCAGTGGTGCTTCTCCCTCTGTCAAACTGCTGCATTTAACCACAGAGTAGGTTCCTGTTAAAATCAGTGACACAGACAAGAGAAACTAGTTTCAAGTAAAATATAAGGTGTTCATATTAATCAGATGGATCCATACTGAGACTATTCCACGCCAACTTACCTAAATCTCTTTGGAGGAGTCTTCAGTGAAGGAAGAAATGTTATGTAGTTGTGCCCGACAGCAATATTATTGTATAAGAGACTGAATGTGTTATTGGATGTTCTATCCTTAGGTTACACGAGGTCATGTGTGGGCCTTGAGGTCCTCGGCAGCATAGACATATATACATAGAGTGGCATTGAGCACTGAATCGTATGTCGACGTCGCCGCCATATTGGATAAGGCAGATCTGCCCGTAAACTAATACAAGGAAATGGACTGAACTTCATAAAGCCCTTTCTACAAAGTTCTTTAAGTTATGCCTCTTATACACCCATTCCACCACACACTAATATCTGGGAACAAACCGGCACCAAAAACAACGTATGTAACTTTTAAAGTGTGATTATAAATGTCTTATCCTTATGTAAGCACCAAACCAACGTATGTATTTTTCTATGCTGAGTGTTTACAGCTACTAATGTGTGTAACACTGTTACTGTGATGATAATATTGAAATATTTATATTTAACATTTAATCTGTGTCTCATAACCAGATCCTGAAATGTAGATGACATGAGGGTTTCTGAATAAAGAGCACTAACGTGAACATATATACCTATATATACATACATATAGTATACACACACACACACACACACACATGTGTAGTGAAAGTTTCAGTGTTGTGTCTAAGTTCGTGCTGATCTCCGGAATAGTGCCAGGCTGTGTGATCGTTCTGTGGGGAGAAGCTCGGGTCACTGAGATGTGTTTGATAACAGAGAGAGGCAGCTGAACACTTGTAGGTACAAGCTGTGGCAAAGTCTTGCAGATTCTATCATATGGCAGCAAGCTTCTTAGCCTACATATATTGACTAATTCACTGGATAAAAAATTGAACATTGCTGTGTGAGAGGTCGGTCCCAGGCTGAATGCTAAATAGAAAAATAAAAAATAAAAAAGGATCCTGAGCTGAAAGAGAAATCGTATTATAGGAAGGAGTTAAAAGGTCATGACAACATGAAAAAAGTGTGAAATGTTATTAGATAAATATCTGAAAATTTCCCCTGTAGCCTGAATTCAAACGGATAACATATCTATTATCTTATATTTAATATATTTTATATATATAAAATATTCAAATTTAAGATTCTTACAGTCTTTGAGGTTGCATTAAAAAAAAAAGTAGTTCTACAGGTTCATTCTGATATTTTAGTTTTTGTCACCGACTTTTACACAATCCTGCTCTGAGATCTGTTCCTGTATTGATCTGGCTGTAGAGACACAGTCCACTGCTTCAATCAGCTATCTCCATAACTCCATAATCTGTGTCTGACCCTCCAAAACTTTAGGCTTCATTGCCCCCAGACCATCCTAATACTTCAGAGGTTGTAGTGCTTTGTGACGATGGTTTCTCCAGTTTATTTGTTCAATTTAAAGTGAGGGGAATATGATTTTGTGGATGTTCAAGTCTAAATTAAAAAAAAATCTGATGAGCCATTTCATCATGTTCCCCTCTAGTCAAATGGAGCAAGGTGCAAACTGAGCTCATGATGAACTGAACATTTCAAATGTTGATATATCGGCCCACAAAGCCTAACTCTAATCTTAAGTAGTCCACGTCAGTGATTCATTGCCAAGACAAGTTTTTTTCCTATTTAGCAACACACTTATTACTGCTGGTCGAGCTGTCAAACCTGCAGCTCGAAGGTGAATCAGACACTTCCTTACTTCGCGAGTGTTAAGCTGTTGTTTCAAAGAAACCTGTCTTCTGCTTCTGTAGTGGTTTTCAGCCTGCCAGACCTCTTCCTGTCCGTTTCTTCCACTTTCTGTCTTTTTGATGGTGTAAGAGACGAGGGCTTTGAGACTCTGGGCCTCACTTCAGACAAAGTTTGGAAAAAGGCGCTCCCTCCACTCTGACTTAGTTTACTTGCTTAGTTTTGCTATTTCTAGATGTCTATGGTGTGCTATTTGATCCCATATCGACACTCCTAAGATGTTCATTAGTTTCTGACTCTGGGAAAAACGGTAAGATTCCCCAAAACTACAGTATCTCTGAACTCTAGTTAGTCTCTGTGATCTCCTTTTGACAACTAACGTCATATTTTTTGCTTCCATTCACTGAGACTCCCCTTAAACAGTCCGTAGCCCCCTGGGGAGGTCCACTAAAATAAAGACGTACACTTTAATGGTCTGTCTGGCTTCCCTTGTTTAACCGCCCTTTTCTTGCCGTTAGTATAGCACTATATTGTTTCTTGCAGTGTGATATTGTCCAAATAATTGTTCCAGAACTGTTTGTATAACACTGCTTTTATACAGACAGGGTTTGTGAGTACTAAACGTTGTTTAGGAATAGTTTGCAACACATTTCAAGGTTTAATTTACTTCCACTGCTGCAGGACTACAGTTGTTAACCCATTATTTGTTCCTTTATTACTTAATTTTACCTTATTGCCTCATTCAGTTCAAGTTTTCAAACTTCCAACAGCTTTCTTTACCATTGTACCATCAAGGTGTTTTAAAACTGTGGTGAGCTGCGTACATGTATATTCGATTTCTCCAAACATCACAACTCTGGAATATGGACTGTGTCATAAAATTTGTTCAGGGTTTTACAAAGTTATCCAGATAATTAGCTCTTTAGTGGAGAATCTGTTTGGAGGCATTTTATCCAAAACAATTATTGTGACAGATCCAGCAGTTTAGTATTAGAAGCCTTCATGTTAACTCACACACTGAGGGTAAAAGTATCTCATAGAACAGTGATCATGTTACATAAAGTAAAATTTTTGGTTTTCTTTTATTGAATTTAACTCCAAACCTATTGTAAAACAAGAACAGATACGCATGGTAGGGACTAATGTGTAGGATTTCGAGGCACAACTGTAAATAGAGTCCCCTCAATGTCACCACACT
>NC_040027.1:21427945-21439081 GCF_000972845.2 Larimichthys crocea
TCCCCCCCCCCCCCCCCCCCCCCCCCCCCCCCCGAGCGTGAGCCCCACAACCACTATAACAGCAACTACACCCACAACAACTTCACCCAACACCCACTATACACACAAATACACCCACAACAACTTCCACCCACAACCACCTATAACAAGAACTACACCCACAACAACTTCACCCACAACCACTATAACAACAACTACACCCACAACAACTTCACCCACAACCACTATAACAACAACTACACCCACAACAACTTCACCCACAACCACTAGACCAACAACAACTACACCCACAACAACTTCACTCACAACCACTACTAAACAACAACTACACCCACAACCATGACTAACAACAACTAAGCCCACAACTAAGCCCATAACCACCACCTCAGCACACCCAACCGACCACCGGAATGATGACAATTCCTCCACAAACCACTCCTGTGATCTTCACCTGTCCAGTGGAGCCAGCCACTCAGGGCCATCATCTTACATCACATCCCAGAAAGAACAAAGTTCAGCAGTGCAAATCTCAAATGATGATCTACACTGCACTGCTGGTGGTGGAGATCATCTGCCACACTGGTGCTGCTAATTCACCTGTCTTCTTACCGCCTGCTGCAGCCCAGGGAAAGGATGTACCACAGGATCAAACTCACTCATTCTCCCACAGGAGAGAGGTCATTCTCAGGCCTCTACCAGAGCAGAAACTCACAGACTTTAAACAACAGCACTAAAGCAGCTATAATCATTATTTTTGTAATATTTGTAATATTAATATATCAAATGACAATGTGAAAACAATGTGATTTGTGTGATGTAGTTTTCCAAACAGACATCCATATTGTATCTGAAATTGTCTTCAAAACAATGATGTATATAATTATATATTATATATATATTATATATATATATATATATATTATAATATATATATATATATATATATATAAAGACAATGCTTTGTACAAGATTAATGTTTCCTGGGCATCTGTTTGACTTGGTATGACTTCATCCACTTTGGCATTCGATACACATTACACCCGCGGGGAGCCAGAGATCCAAGAGACTTACCTCTCTCACTCTTAGTAATTTTCTCTACAAAGTTAATCTAGAATTTAGATCCTAATAGATGCATAACGTAATTGATTTGGAATTCTGTGATTTCTATTAAGTAGCAATCTTCAGATTCTCAAAAAAAAAAAAACTTTTTCCACAGGGTCAGAACACGATCTTTACAGCCAAACAAATGAATCCCTTAGGTCATAAATTCATGAAGTAAAATCACTGAGTACTGGGATTTGTGTTTGGTGGGGTTGTTGCATGATAATAAAGGTTAAATGCATTATTAGGGCTTTATTAGACCGTAGCACAGGAACAGAAACAGAGGCCAGATTCATTAACCCAGTCTGTGGAACAAGTGAATGTGTGTGTGTGTGTTGTGTGTGAGTAAGAGAGAGAGAGAGAAATGATAACAGACATTCACCCTAGTTTGCCTGTGTCTGCTCTTAAAATATGTACAGTAAATAATGACTAAGACACTGAGCGAGTAAGGTTAAATGTTAGTGCAAACTTTAATTTTAGAGTTTTATACATGCCTTAGTACCCATTATTCTTACACCGGTCTTTACCCTCAGACTGCCTCAAATATTGAGAAGGATCACTGTCCTCACATTTACACACTACTTATATTTGTTGTTCATATTGTGTCCAATTAGGGTTCTCTCACTCTAACAAAAAATTTCAGTTTATATTTCGTTTTATTATTAACCTCTCAGCAATCAATATCATATATAATAATAATAACAATAATTTCTGCACAGTGATAGTTTATATATAAACATTCACAGTCTGAACCTTTTTGTAGGACAATGGGAACACTATGAAACAATCAAAAATATCAATACAACAATTTTGCAGAAGCATCCATAGAGACTGATGTCCACAAGCGTCAAGATTGTTTTTATTATTTCACAAAATAAAGTGTAGGAAGAAACAACCTAACTTCATAAAGTTCATAAAATTTCTGTTCACTTCACAGGAGTTCACTGGACTGATAGCACATAAAGGTGGTTATCACCCCAGACCCATTGGTGGACCTATTGCGGACTGAATGAAGCTTGGGTGCTGAAACAAGCCCTTGAATCAATCAAAGTGGCTTTTAATTAGGCATAACTTTAAGCCTTACACAAAATAGAAAAAAAAAAAGACTGTCATCATGACAACAGTACAGTTGTCATGATTAGTATATGGACCAAAACTGTTTTTGTACCAGGCTGTAAACATAGTTATTTTGCTGTGAGTTAGGCATTTTAATATTGGGCCTTATGGAGATTGTTTTGTTGCCAGTCCCAAGTGGCCATTTGAGGAACTGCAGTTTTTGGCTTCACTTCACAGCCACAGAGATTACTGCCTGATATCACCAGGGGACATTTTTTATGTTTTGGACAATTTTAAAGTTTACAGCCTTGTTTTACCTGGGTTGGAAGACTAGAAAGGTGCTATGTAAGTACAGTCCATTTTTCCATTTACCTTATATTTAGGTATCATCTGTTTGCCATCACAAACTGACATGTTGTAATCAACTGTGGACATTAGTTTCTGTATATGCAGATTTTTACTGTTTTGTTTGTTGTACTTGTCCCTTGCTGTTAAAAAAGAAACTCAACATGCAGTGTAATTCATCTCTTCCACTGAGGGTACTTCTGTGTTGGAAAACAGCACAAAGACTTCAGAAAAAAATGCATTTAACTGTTTTACTTCTTGAAATGTTTCCAGTGGTGCTTCTCCCTTGTCAAACTGCTGCATTGAACCACAGAGTAGGTTCCGTTAAAATCAAGTGACACAGCAAGAGAAACTAGTTTCAAGTAAAATATAAGAGGTGTTCATATTTAATCAGTGGATCCATACTGAGACTATTCCACGCCAACTTCATAAATCTCTTTGGAGGAGTCTTCAGTGAAGGAAGAAATGTTATGTAGTTGTGCCAGACAGCAATATTATTGTATAAAGAGACTGATGTGTTATTGGATGTTCTATCCTTAGGTTACACGAGGTCATGTGTGGGCCTTGAGGTCCTCGGCAGCATAGACATATATACATAGATGTCGCATTGAGCACTGAATCGTATGTCGACGTCGCCGCCCTATTGATAAGGCAGATCTGCCCGTAAACTAATAAAGGAAATGGACTGAACTTCATAAAGCGCCTTTCTACAAAGTTCTTTAAGTTAATGCCTCTATACACCCATTCACACACACACTAATCATCTGGGAACAAACGGCACCAAAAACAACGTATGTAACTTTTAAAGTGATGATTATAAAGTTTACTCCTTATGTAAGCACCAAACCACAGTATGTATTTTTCTAATGCTGAGTGTTTACAGCTACTAATGTGTGTAACACTGTACTGTGATGATAAATCTTGAATATTTATATTTACATTTAATCTGTGTCTAATAACCAGATCCTGAAATGTAGCGTGACATGAGGGTTTCTGAATAGAGCACTAACGTGAACATATTACATAATATCATACATCATATAGTATACACACACACACACACACACATGTGTAGTGAAAGTTTCAGTGTTGTGTCTAAGTTCAGTGCTGATCTCAGGAATAGTGCCAGTGCTGTGTGATCGTATCTGGTGGAGGAGAAGCTCGGGGTCACTGAAGATGATGTTTGATAACAGAGAGAGGCAGCTGAACACTTGTAGGTACAAGCTGTGGCAAAGTCTTAGCATGATTCTATCATATGGCAGCAAAGCTTCTTAGCCTACATATATTGACTAATTCACTGGATAAAAAATTGAACATTGCTGTGTGAGAGGTCGGTCCAGGCTGAATGCTAAATAGAAAAATAAAATAAAAAAGGTCCTGAGCTGAAAGAAGAAATCGTTTATAGGAAGGAGTTAAAGGTCATGACAACATGAAAAAAATGTGAAATGTTATTAGAATAATATCTGAAAATTTCCCCTGTGCCTGAATTCAAAATGGATACACTTTTCAAATATTATATTATAAAATATTCAAATATTTTAAGATTCTTACAGTCTTTGAGGTTGCATTAAAAAAAAAGTAGTTCTACAGGTTCATTCTGATATTTTGTTTTTGTCACCGACTTTTACCAATCCTGCTCTGAGATCTGTTCCTGTGTTGATCTGGCTGTAGAGAACCAGTCCCTGCTTTCATCAGCTATCTCCATAACTCCATAATCTGTGTCTGCCCTCCAAAACTTTAGGCTTCATTGCCCCCAGACCATCCTATACTTCAGAGGTTGTAGTGCTTTGTGACGATGGTTTCTCCCGTTTATTTGTTCATTTAAAGTGAGGGGAATATGATTTTGTGGATGTTCAAGTCTAAATTAAAAAAAAATCTGATGAGCCATTTCATCATGTTCCCCTCTAGTCAAATGGAGCAGGTGCAAAATGAGCTCATGATGAACTGAACATTTCAAATGTTGATATATCGGCCCACAAAGCCTAACTCTAATCTTAAGTAGTCCACGTCAGTGATTCATTGCCAAGACAAGTTTTTTTCCTATTTAGCAACAACTTTATTACTGCTGGTCGAGCTGTCAAACCTGCAGCTCGAAGGTGAATCAGACACTTCCTTACTTCGCGAGTGTTAAGCTGTTGTTTCAAAGAAACCTGTCTTCTGCTTCTGTAGTGGTTTTCAGCCTGCCAGACCTCTTCCTGTCAGTTTCTTCCACTTTCTGTCTTTTTGATGGTGTAAGAGACGAGGGCTTTGAGACTCTGGGCCTCACTTCAGACAAGTTTGGAAAAAGGCGCTCCCTCCACTCTGACTTAGTTTACTTGCTTAGTTTTGCTAATTTCTAGATGTCTATGGTGATGCTATTTGATCCCATTGACCACTCCTAAGATGTTCATTAGTTTCTGACTCTGGGAAAAACGGTCAGATTCCCCAAAACTACAGTATCTCTGAACTCTAGTTAGTCCTGTGATCTCCTTTTGACAACTAACGTCTATTTTTTGCTTCCATTCACTGAGACTCCCCTTAAACAGTCCGTAGCCCCCTGGGGAGGTCCACTAAATAAAAGACGTACACTTTAATGGTCTGTCTGGCTTCCTTTGTTAACAGCCCTTTTCTTGCCGTTAGTATAGCACTATTTTTCTTGCAGTGTGATATTGTCCAAATATGTTCCAGAACTGTTTGTTTAACACTGCTTTTATACAGACAGGGTTTGTGAGTACTCAAACGTTGTTTAGGAATAGTTTGCAACACATTTCAAGGTTTAATTTACTTCCACTGCTGCAGGACTACAGTTTGTTAACCCATTTTTGTTCCTTTATTACTTAATTTTACCTTATTGACCTCATTCAGTTCAAGTTTCAAACTTCCAACAGCTTTCTGTTTACCATTGTACCATCAAGGTGTTTTAACTGTCAGGTGAGGCTGCGTACATGTATATTCGATTTTCCAAACATACAACTCTGGCTATAGGATGATGTCATAAATTTTTTTCAGGGTTTTACAAAGTTATCCAGATATTTTAGCTCTTTATGGAGAATCTGTTTGGAGGCATTTTATCCCAACAATTATTGTGACAGATCCACGGATTTAGTATTTAAGAGCTTCAGTGTCACACACTGATGTCAGTGTGGTCTTTTCTTGAGTCTATAGTTTTCTGAGAGCTTCACAAACATGTGCCACAGGGGAAGAACGTAGTGGACAGCTTCATCTGCACAGCCGAGTTCCTCTGGACTGATCTTCTCTGGTTGGTGAGCTCTTGGTTTTGTTCTGTATGCCTGAAGCAAAAATCTAAATTTTGGTGTGAATCGCTCTTAGTTGGCCCTCTCCTGAGACCAGTTGCTTGGCACCCGACCAGGATGACTCCACAACAAACACAGCTCCCAGGGTCACAGGAACACCAAACCTCTCCACCACGATAAGGTAGCGCTGGAGGAAGGAAAGTTTATTGTTTTCAATGTTTACATTACATTACTCTTACATTTACATACATTACAATCACATTACATACTACATTACATTACATTTTACTACATTACATTACATTACATTACCTTTTACTACATTACATTAATCACATTACATTTTTTTACTTACATTACATACATTTCAACATTACATTTATCTACATTTCTACATACATCACATTACATTTCACTAATCTTACATTACATTACATTTACTTATTACATTACTATTACATTACATTATATTACATTTTACTTTACTACAGTGTTACATTTTCCTACATTACATAATACTTACATTACTGTTACATTTTGCTACATAACATTACATTAATCAACTACACTCTTATCTGTTTCTCCATTCTTCTCGATGTCAGAGGAGGGGGAGGAATGTCGGCACCTTCGTATCACTGAGGACATCCATTCGTTAGGTTCGTCGTTCGTCCTCAGTGATAACAGTGATGTCTTCTTCATCGACAGGAATGGTCTACCTCGGCCTCAAACAATCCATGATGGATGGTTGTTGCCATCTTAAAACTTCTTCCCCAGGTGACGTACGGTCACAAGAAGCAGAAGCTTCATCTGACGACTCCTCATCCTCATGATTGTCATCGGTCTCGTAGCCATCCATGTCGATGAGCTGTCCTCCTCTGTTCAGGACTCTTCTCTCAGAAGACTCCTCATCATCTGACTGGATGTCTTCCACCAGTCAGACGAAAAGATATCCTTCCAGGTCCCTGGCCTTGGACGGAGATTATGATATTACAGTTACTACATTATACTACTACATTCTATAATTAATTCATTTTACTACATTATATTACATTACATACTTTTACTAACTTACATTATATTACATTACATTTTTACTACATTACTTACTCTAATACATTTTACTACTTACATACATATTATTACATTTTCACTACTTTACATTACATTATATTACATTTTACTACATTACATAATATTACATTACTTTACATTTGCCTACATAACATTACATTAATCAACTACATCGTTATCCTGTTCTCCATTTCTCGATGTCAGAGGAGGTGGAGGATGTCGGCACCTTCGTTATCACTGAGGACATCCTATCGTTGGTTCGGCATGTTTGTCCTCAGTGTAACCGTGAGTCTTCTTCATCGACAGGATGGTCTACATCGGCCTCAAAAACAATCCTGATGATGAGGTGTTGCCATCTTAAACTTCTTCCTCAGTGGACGTGCAGTCACAAGAGCGAGAAGTTTCATCTGACGACTCCCCTCATCATGATTGTCATCGTCTCGGCCATCCATGTCGACTGAGCGTCCTCTCTTTTCAGGATCTTCTTTCAGAAGACTCTCATCATCTGACTGGAGTCTTCCACCATCCAGTCAGACGAAGAAGATTACTTCTTCCAGCGTTTCCCTGGCCTTGGACTGGGGGTCCTGTCCTCATCACTGTCCTCCCTGCTCCTCTTACTGGAAACGCTCGTTACCAGAGAGGGGAGGTGGGATCCTCGATGCTGCTTGAGGACTCAGGCGATGATTTACACTCCAAACTCATCGCCTTCATCGACCTCATCAGCACCCAGAGAGCCAGTGATGTGGCCATCGTCTTCATCGAGGAACTGATGCCAAAAAGGCTCTGTAGCACTTGAAGAGCTGAAGGCCAAGGAGCCTTCGCCTTCAGGAAGAACAGACACTGAGAAGGCATCGTCCTCCTCTGAAGAACTGGAGAGGGGTATTCGCCTTCGTCTGAAGAGCTGAAACAGGACGTCTTGTCTTCGTCAGGGGAGGTGGATCCCTCGTCTTCATCCGAAGGGATGAAGCCGGGGTCACCATCCTCTCCTCAGAAAAGGCAGGCTCTCATCTTCATCCGAGAGAAGATGTCGCGGTCATCACCCATTCCATCAGCAAAGACGGAGCCCTCGCCATCATCTGAATAGATGATGTCGGGGTCACCATCCTCTCCGTCAGGAAGAATGACGCCCTCGTCATCAACCATTCGAATGAAAATACGAACAACTACCCTTCCCACGAAGGCGTCGACTTCTGCAGGAAAATATTAAAAGAAAAGTTGAGTTATAGGTTCAGTTATAAGTTGTGATAGTTAAAAAATGTAATTCCACCCAAATAACACTTAACAACTTAAATTGCATTCTGTCATAACGTTTTGTGTGTGAGAAATGAGGACATGACAAAATACACATGCAAATTCTCTCATGAGTAATACTGTTCACAGGTCACAGCGTCCATTGAAGACCACATCACTTATTTACGAAGGTGATGTGAAAAAACCATCAAACGGCTCTCACACCACACACACACTCACACACACCACACACACCACACACCACACCACACACACACCACACCACCACCACACGTGGTACCAACATGGACTGTGCACCATCCAAATGCACTAACCTTATTACAAAAATATCAATTTGGTTCAACGGCCAAAAAGTGTCTTGCCAGTCTTCCTACAAGCACAAACATGATGACTGAATCGCAAACAAGCGAAAGCAGAGACAGACAACCAGACGAACATCACACGCCTACTGAAACAGAGTGACCGAACAAGAGGCATCGCAGAAGAATTTTTAAAAACCGTATGACAAAGATAAAGGTTTACACAAATCTAGGCCAAACTTCTGACACATGATGCTAAAAAAAAGGATTTGCACTTAATGAAAAGTGGAAAAAACCCACATACTGGTTACTCCTCAAGTTAACAAAAACTTTACTAAGTTAAATTAGTTTCAGGCTGTGGGCCAAGCAAAACACACACGGGACATTTTCTTTAACCAGACCAACCATGATCATATTCATCCCATATCACACCACCACTTGTTAACAATCATCATATTACAGTGTACTATAAAATATAGTTCCTCTTTAACATTTATTTTAAAATGACTATTTGAGGTATTTGAGGAGCAGTGTCAGTAATATTGTATGGGGGCGACGGGGGCCAGAGCAGGCCCACTCACAATTTTTCAGTTAATTAAATCAATCATCTAATCTCACAAAAAATCTCATTTCCACACTATTGTTTTACAGTATATTTTAGTTTTGTCCCTAAAAATGATTCATTACGTGAGGAACTTTAAACGACAACAGCTCTGTGTACGTTTTAAACCAGGTGAGCTCTGATTACGCATGCGCTTCAGGCGTTACCGCTAAAAGTTCACATCGTCTCCATGTGTGATAAAAAATGTACATCGATGCGTTTATGAAAAACGGCCCAGTCGCCATCTTGACTTTAAAAATATTTGTTTTTCACTCAAAATCGACAAAAAATTATACAAATACAAATATATATATTCAAAATAAAAACGTCAGTACATCGTGCACTATTGTTAAGATGTTTAAAAGAAGTTTTAAAGCGCTAAAACCACTAACAAACCGTTCACCGAGTAGACCCAATCTGTATCTCAAACATTTTCCACTCGTCCACTTTTAAATTACACAGGTTATGCTCACATATTTGAAAGAATAAGATATTGGATTTAAGTGTCTTACCCGGAGGCATGACCAGATTTCAGGCAGGTCCAGCGCAGGCAGGTCTCCGGGGGAGGGAGAGGGGGGCGGTCCGGCAGCAGGCATCTTTCCCGCAGGTGTTTTCTCTTCCTTCGGCCTTCTTCTCCTTCTCCTCCTCCTTTTTCTTCTGCTTTTTCTGGTGCTTCTCCTTCTTCTTTTCCCCTTCCTTTCTTCTCCTCCTTCTCCTTCTTCTACTGCCAACTGTAAATAAAGCTGAAAATAAAATCCTTCTCCTTCTTCTCCTCCTCCTTTTTCTCCTCCTCCTTCTTCTCCTTCTCCTCCTTCTTCTCCTCCTCCTTCTTCTCCTTTTCCTTTTTCTCCTCCTTCTCCTCCTTCTTCTCCTTCTTCTCCTCCTCCTTTTCTCCTCCTCCTTCTCCTTCTTCTTCTCCTCTCGGTTGTCCGGTACAGGTTTTCCAAGCGGTCAGTCTTTGCAAGCAGGTCGACTCCGGGTCAAGTTCACGAGCAAAGTGAGAACGTGCGAAAGGTCAGCAGGCCTTATATATGACCTCGTATGCACGTGACCGTTCTATTTCCATGGCTACTACTGACGCACGCGCATATACGTGTGCGTGTGCGCGCGTTAAAGATGCGCTAAATGATGACTTTCTGATTTTTATTGTTTCCACAACTTCCACTATATGTTTCTATCACTGAATAATAAGAACATAGGCAAGGCAATAACTTCAGCACATACATATCTTGAAAATTCTATTTTTGTTTGTGCATGCAGCTATTTTTCTGTTTTCTGATGTTTTTGTTTGGCCTCATCATCTCTGTTATGGTGTTAATTTTTAAGATGTAAGTGTGAAAAGTGACTTCTGATTTTACCCTCAGTTATTAATATTTTTAAAATAAATATCTCACCACCTCATTTTACTTTTTTACTTCTTTTTTTGTTAATTTTTTTTAATTCATTCAATAATGGCTTTAGATGAGTTTGAACACATCGCCACAGGTTCGTGTATTATTATAATGTATTATTATGTTTGTGTATTATTATTATTATCGTGTATTATTATTCACGTATGAGAGGAATGCAGTATTGCTTGAGGTAATTGTTATTAAAAACCATCCCAGGATGAAACGTCCTATAGCACCATACTGTTCTTATCTTCTCTGGTACATATTTGTCCCAGACAGTCTTCTTAGTAACTCTGAACGATGCAGAGAAAGATTAGTAGGCATCCCTCCACAGTCCTGCCCTGCTGTATGCAACTGATTTCTCTATTACTGTATTGCTGTAAGTATAGCGTGCAGTCTGGGCACTCACAGTAATAAGACCACACAGGCCCTCAGACAACACTCACCAGCAATGCCCCCCCGGATTACGCAATTCTACTGTAGTGCGGATCCTTATGAGCTAGTTTAGACCCTAGGACAATACAGTAGAGGTGAAGATGATGTGTCTGTGTGTGTGAGAGAGAGATGCAGTGGACAGGATAGGGCAACTCAAAGGGTGAGGGAGAGAGAGGGCTGGATGAAATTGAGAGGAGAAAAGAAACGGCCTCTCTGATCTTTACCTGGATATATAAATTTCAGTTTTCATAGGAGGATCTTCATATTTATAGGCTTAGGAACATGTTTAAGCGTGCAATGCTTGAATCATCTACATTTCAGGATCTGGTTATTATAGACACAGATTAAATGTT
>NC_040027.1:21439091-21454433 GCF_000972845.2 Larimichthys crocea
GATGCCTGGTTATTATAGAACACAGATTATGTTAAATATAATATTTCAAGATTTATCATCACAGTAACATGTTACACACATTAGTAGCTGTAAACACTCAGCATTAGAAAAATACATACGTTGGTTTGGTGCTTACATAGGAGTAAACATTATAATCATCTTTAAAGTTCATACGTTGTTTTTTGGTGCCTTGTTTTTCCCAGATTATTATGTGTGTGTTGAATGGGGTTGTATAAGAGGCATTAACTTAAAGACTTTGTTAGAAAGGCGCTTTATGAAGTTCATCCATTTCCTTGTATTAGTTTACGGGCAGATCTGCCTTATCCAATATGGCGGACCGTTGACGTATCGCTGACCAACGACCAACCCGCTCATGCGGCGTCTATGTATATATGTCTATGGTCAGTACAGCTCATAGACATATATACATAGACACCACATTGAGTGCTAAATCGTACGTCGACGTTGGAGAAACAATCACACATAGACGAAGATGACATGATTAGATCATTAATGGGTCTTATGATGCTGGGAATTAATAAATAAGCACAATCAGGAAGGACAGAACATAAACCAAGTTAAATGCATTTCTTAATATCAGTGTCTTAATCAAATAACAAGTCTTGACCAATTAAGCACAAAATCAAACCTGTCCTAAATCAACAGGCAAACAGATGTCTGGCACTGATGAGCACCAACATGCTGCATAACTCAACTGAAAGATAATGAGAAACCCAAAGAGTTGTGTTGCTTAATATTTCATACTTTATTCACATGCTTAAGTAAATCCCCTCCAGTGATGTTGCATCACAAAGCTATCCTCTCTACACATGAAGTAACAGCTGATGTCTTTATTATTATCCAAATTTGAGTGACTGGCCCTACTCCCCTCTGTCTCTGTGATCACAAACAAAGAAGTTGCAGCTTTGGAGACTTTGTGACTTTGTGGCAGACTGTTGAAATCATCCAGTCCATTACACTGCCAGGAAATAAAATTCTGTGGGAAAATGTATTAAGTTTATTATTTGTTGGTCTTTAAGTAGTTAGATTATCTCAAACAATACAATTCACAATGGTAAGTTCAACTAAAGTTGTAACTTCACTGTCATCTGTGGTAGTAATGTGGAAGCACCGGAGCATATTAGTGTATCTGTTCAAAGTCTTGTTTTCACTTTGTGAGTCTAGGGTATGTCTTTCACAACAAAAATGTGCTCATGGAGACACCACTGAGTGGTTATCAGTACTGTCACAGGTATTAGATGTCTGTCTGTGGAGGTGGATTTTGTTTTAAACATTTAGTCACGAAATTTTACATGTTGAGATGTGCGTAGTCGTTTACTTTTGAATACTAGCTTACTGTAACTTCTTTCATAGGTCTCAAATGATCTGAATCTGAACAGAAAAAAAATTGCTGCTCACCATTCATGACCACACTAAAGCAGAACCCAAAAAAGCATCCTCAATCATGAAGCTTTAGGGGCTAAATAAGGAAATCTTTATCATTATATACTTTCAATTAATCTCTTCACCTCCCCCAACTCCTCGTTCTGCATTTAAAATGTGCCTTAATTAAACCTCCAGTACTTCACTTATGCACTACAAAAACACCATACATATCCTTGAATTAAGCAACAATCCAAACTCAGGGATAAACTCCAAATGTGAACAGACAAAACTTCAAATTCTCTGGCTTTCTTCAAAGCTGCCATTACTACTGGCAATTCCTTTTTTTTTTAACTTTGAGATTTTCTCAAAATGATACAAAATACAACTTAATATCTTATTTTCTTAAACCTCATAGTGCAAATATGCATGGCGTAGCTGAGATTCAGAGGCTAAAATAACACAATTTACTTGTAAATGGGCCAACAAGTATCAACAACAAAAGGTCAGTTATATCTAACATGGTATTAGGTGACCTTGCCATGAGGCACTACTGACTAAAGCGACTATAATGACTTGCTGGAGCTATTTGCTGACTATGGAGTTTTTCGACCTGCTGAAAGTTATCTACATTTGATTTGTTTCACAAGATGCTTCAGCCGCTGCTACATGTGCTTACATTTGCCATTAAGCAGCTGACCCTTTTTTATAAGAGAAACATGCAATGAGATACTTGTTCATAAACATCTTGAAGGTCACATATAAGGTCAACTCTAAAAGCCTTTCTCTTATCTCAAATATGGAGGATTCTGCAGCAGAATTTCTATGTGCTACTACAGTGTCAGTAGCTAAAGAAGGAAAGTTATTATGTAAACTTCAAACTCTTGTTCATTTCCCTCAGTTTAATTTCCATTACCACACAGGTCTACCTTAAGAAACATGTGGTTAGTTTAACTGCCACTTGAAATTCAATGGCTTTACAGCTCTACGTTTTAGATGAGCTAAACGATCCTCTTCCAGAAGCAGAAGAACTTGTCATGTCCCTGAGCCTCTGCTTTTAGGGAAGGATAAGCCTGCAAGTCCTGCTAATGAGCCTGAAATGGAGCTGAGGAGGTAATTGTGTGTGAAAAGGGCAATGTGCTGAAGAGGCCATAAATGAGGGGAGCCCTTACAGCCAAACTAAGACATTTCCACTGGAAAATAGTTGCAGTAAGCACACAGATTTCAGCTGGGATGGACAGTGAATTACCTGGGGTTAATGACCAACATAGGCCTATTATAGAGATATGTGGAACATACGATGGAGATGTGGCTGACTGATTTTTGAGCACTCTAGCATGCATTCTTCACAGTATTTCTTGCTTTATGAAGTCATAAGTAAAGTTGAGACAAAAGCTCTTGTGGGAGATGTAATTGTTGAAATCTTAAAGTTCAGTTCTTCTGTAACATCAGAAAATCTGTTGCTCATGCTTGCATGAACTATGTTACTAATGTTGCTATCTGTAACCTTTCATTGTTTTATTGGAAATTGGCTCCATGATACTAACTAGCATGCTGTTGTAATCATCCCATCGTAGAAAGCAAACATATTATTACGCCTTTGCTCTGTTCATAATGCTTTCGCTAAAATCAACCATTGGGCTTCATAAATTGTATCCCAACATGTTTCACCTATTTGCAGTAATGTAGCTTTGATTTTGGACTTTGTGTAGAACTCTGTGTTGTAGTGGGTGACGTTTGTTGACGTTAACGGACCTCATTTCATGCTAACGTTAGCTAGTGTGAAGCTAGGAAGACTCACAGGTTTTGGTTGACCTGCATGTACAGGTGGACTAACTTGATTCTCATTAACCTTACCATATAAAACTTAGACTGAACAAACTTAGCACACTGATGATAGATGATCAGGTGGAGAAAATGTAAATCTGGCGTTTGAAGAGACTTTTGTAGGAATAAAAAAGTGATGACTGGACTTATGTTTGAATGGTTGTGAGGAAGAAGACTCAAACAGATGCCCATGTTGTTCTGTAACTCTGGAGGCTTGTAAATGCTTTGTTCTATGGTTTGTTTTTCTTTACTACGGAAGCACATTCTGCCACCAGTCCAAAAAATAATTTGGCTCAGTATCACGTAATTATGTGAAAAGTTTTTTATACTGTTATAATGTGATACAGTATCACGTTATAACGTGAAATTATCACGTTATTTCGTGATATGAAATTATTCACGTTATTTCATGATATGGTGTATTTTCACGTTTTAACGTGAAAATCATCAAGTATGGTTTCACTTGAGATCAGATCAATAAGAAACGATGCAACCTCAAGAGGGTCGGATTCATTCTTTCTTCGGACAACCCCATGTTCTCAAACTAGCCTTTGGCGAGTATGCAACTGATAACAATGGTCATCTACAGTGCTCAAAACTATAGTATGTCCCAATCTCTCAACCAAGATTAAAGTATAATTGAATTAAGTTATGTAGACGAGCCATAGTCAGTTACGGACTGAACCATGTCGTGAGGGACGCGTTGTGGTAAACTTATGAAATCAATAAAACCATACTTGAGTTTTCACCTTATAGTGTGAAATATCACCATATCATGAAATAACGCGGATATTATATCCACCACAATAACGTTGATACTTGGGGGGGTCGCAGAATGCGCTTCCATATTTACCACTAACCTGTGGGCACATAGAAAATACAACAGTAGAAGTTAAAGCTGCAAAATCCATATGCTGTTTTTTTTCTGCTATGCTCACAAAAACCGTTTTTTCTTTTGCAAGTTGCATTCAATGGTGTTATCTTTATTATCATTACTGACACATTTTGCAAATGAATTAAGCTATTATTGCTTCTTAAGCTTTCCGTGACTCCTCCTAGTCATGTCTGCACACAGACAAACAGACGTCTTCTCTTGGCTCAGTGGACTCACTCCTACAGCTGCCCTCCAGCCTCCCAGAAACCCTCTAATTGTGCCTCTGCAACCTGCTGTTGTGAACACACATAAAAAATCGCACACACACAAAACAAACTGAAAAAACAAAGCTGTTTTTTTTGTGTTTTTTTTTTATTTATTTTTTTTACAGTCCGTGAACTTGCCTTAACAGGCCCTAAAGCACAGATGAGTAACTAAAAAAACAAAAAACACAAATTAGGACAAATTTATACATATTGAGCCACTAATTATTATCTACCTAAGTAACGCCCCCCTAGGGTTTTGTTTGTTCCTCTGTACATGGGAAGAAAGACAGCCTGGAACAAACTGTCCCATCGTGAGGTCATCAAACGCTTTAGATTACTACCTCCTGATATGGCAGCATTAAAATGTGATCTGTAATGGCTTAATTTGCATAAAAACACTCAGTTGCCCTTTCATAAAGGACAACAGAACACCTGCCAGGCTTTTGCTGTTCTTGCTTTGACTTTTAATACTCTATTTTTTTTTACACTCGTATATCTGCACTCTGTATATTGAGCAAAACAATGTTGCTTTCATTGATTTTTCAAATACAAAGGTTCTGTTTTCATTTTTCATGTGAGGCAAATGAGGCAAACATTACACTTGGAATAAACATTCATATCACATTTACACAAACTAATATAATAAAAAAAGTTCAGAGGTTTAGTGCGTTTCAGTAATATGTTGCCACCCAACTGCTCACACCCTTAATTCCTGACTCTAACTGTGACCTTTAACTCCATTTACCTAACATTTATCTGGTCCTAAATCTAATCCAATTTTACCACTAAATTGAGGTCAGCACATTTCACTTGCAGGCAGCTTCCTCCTCATTGTACTGTATTGTGTTTGTGGTAATGCTCGTTTAAACATAGCAAAACTGTCTCACCACGGCAGGACAGTGCTGTGGGGCAGTTTGGGCTCTGGCCCTAAAAAAACACGCAGTCTTGGCTTTGGTGTCTTCACGCTTCTGTCCCTGAACACTACCTCCCACCAGAAGAGTCTCCAGCATTGCCAGCTGAGTCCAATCTCTCCCTGCGCTGCACCCCCCAGGCAGGCTGCAGCAAACATGGAGCTGGGGTCACCATGACACCTTCTCTCTCACTGCTAAAAAAGGAAACTGTCAGTACTGAAAACTGTCATGTTACATGGTGGCACAATGCAGACACACATCATACAAATACTTATTCTCCATTAAATATTCCCTCAAGACAATCTACACACAATGATGTAGCCCTCCGGGATGAATAAATTATTAAATCTACTCCGAGATGTAAAAAAAGGCAGTGTCATTTTTCCGGGGGATATTTAACCTCTAACCATTGCATGTAGTGTTTCATTTACAGATCTGATTTAATCTTTTATAAGTAGCTGGTGATAATGATATAGTGTTAGGGGTGCTCATGTGGTGCGAGTCTTGCTTAATTACACTCATCATGACAAATGGGTAGCATGCATATTGTTGACCACATTTGCTAATTAGGAATAGGAATGTAATTTGCAGACTTTATTAATCAAAGTATGGCGACATTATGCTACGATTGCTGTGAAAAATGACAAAAGTGATTCATTTAGAGGATTGTCAGACGATCACCAAAAGTCATTAAGATTTCAATGACTGAGGTCACTAATGTCTGTGCAGAATGTCATGGCAATCCGCCAAACGACTCAACCAAAGACTCATGGACAGACCCAACAGACCGACCACTGGCCAAAACATTAGAGCCAGCACCACCCACAGCACCAAGTCAAACTGCATCAACTACAAGAAAACTCTAGAGAAGATAGATAGGAAAGCAAAGAATCTTCATCGGACATTAAAAATTTTTTTTATTCAAGGCATGATTATTGTTAATTTACTAACAGACTGCCACAGATTATCACCATTAATCCAAAAGTAAAAAATCGAAATTTTGAATCTTGCCAGCACCAATGAAATGTGACAGAAATGATAGTTTTCAGGCATGAGAGGGATCCTATTCTAAGGAACCCACTTTTGACTCTCATTTCTTCTTGACTCAGAGTCTATATTCAGATATTTTGGAAGAAAGTGCCATCAAAGCTTTTATACTTATTTGGTCAGGGGTAGTTGGTATATCAGTTAAGAAAGGTGAAGAACCCTTTTGATAATATTATAATTAAAACACACAAAATCAAAACAACTAAAATCATAGAAAAGTTAAAATACTTCATAGTTTCAACCTTTATCTCCGAATCTCCGATTAGAAACTACAGTAATATTTATTTGTTAGTCCCTGGAGGAAAAAAGGAAGAAAAAATGTTCAAGCCTGAGCTGATGAGAAGATGAATCTGGATGATACTTTGAATACGATGTCCACGACCCCCCCAGCTGCCAAAACAAGAAGAAAATAATGGCTTCAAATAATGACTTGTCCAGGATTTTGTATGAGGAAATGAGACAGAAATAGACTCTGCCTTGAAAAAAAAAAAAAAGACATGCCTATTTTTACCTGTCCTCTTCTCCTTTGTCTATTTTAGTTAAGAATTACTCTTGCTGGCTGCCCGGCAGAGTTCTCATCCATCTGAACAAGGGTGTTGCAAAGATATAGAGGAACAACTTTGAGGACTGATAAAATCTCTGGACGTCCACCATTTAAACACCTGGATTCACATGCACACACGCACCACAAAACACTTGTTCTCAAAGTCAACTAATTTGCTCGTTTCAAGGTCAATTTGAGTCACTACATTGACAGAAGTTTGAGATATTTTGGATCTTTAGGACTATGTGTCATCCTAAACACACCAGTCATAATGGTGTTCATTGATCAATGAGATGTTTCACTCTACCCATACCCCAAGTAGATGGTGAGGCATTAGCAGCGTACAGGACACAAGGAGCACACTTTGCCATTCACTTCCAGATTCATGGGCAAAGATTTGTCTTAATGGCCATTTGCAATTAGATGATTCTTTCTCCTCTGTTCTCCTGCCCCCCAGGAGTGATCCAAAATGACTAAAGGTTTGGGGTTTTATTAGAATAAAAATGAAGCATTGCAATTTTCAACATGACCTATAGTATGCCGCCACCAGCAATTCTATATCAAATTGTGCTCACACTGAATGACTGGATCTTCCATTTTCATATGCGCTGCACTCACAACTGAAACTCACTCACTTTAAGTTAAGAGAACAAGCAGGGACTGCCAAACTCGTTTTGAATTGGGGATCCAACAATATGTTACGATATGAAGAACTACAGCGAGTTTTGTATTCTTTTATTATTTCTGTGTTTTGTTATGTGGTTCTACACCCTGTTTAAAGCCTCTTATCATGTCTTCAAAGATAAAATTAAAGACTCAAACGAGAGAACTCAAGTCATTTTTAATGTGCTTAAGATGACCACTGACCAGGAAATTGAGGAACTGCTAGAGAGAGTAATACGCATCCAACTCATACGTTAAAGTATTAAATCTTAATATCTTTTTTAAAAACCTGCCACATTAAATTAGTCTTAAAACTTCTTGAATTAAACCTTACTCTATTAGTCCATTTATTTTATATAACATTAAATCAAATGGCCGTGATGAAATGTGAAAAGAGTTGTTATGAAGGCTCACCTCCCAACTCTGCAGCTCTACCGTTGATTTTCTGCCTGTTTTAACATCATTTGTTTTGGTTTTACAAACCACATTTTGCTGTTTGGTTGATCCGGTACTGTCCCATAGGACATCCTTTCCCAGCCTATCAACAGTCCTGACTCTCAGGTTTGCCCTATACTAGTAGGGGCCACACCTGAGCTAAAAAGGTGGTGAATTTTAGACTTACATTTGTTATGTGGACACAAACATACTCCAAATGTTAATGTCTGCTGGAGATGGGAGTTTGCTGACACTTCAGTCACAAGAATTGCCTAAGCCAGAGATGTGTCAGTGAATGTGATATTTTCCTGCCCTAGTGGCCCAAAATTTGATTACTGCACTGTGTCAACAAATAACAAATTAATTAAAGATTAATAATTGATTTAACCAGCAGAAACTACAATTAATCATTCAAATGATACAAAAAATATCTGGGCAGTTTTTACAGTCCACTAAATTAGAAACACAATAGGATAATTCAATTCGCTTTAAAAATGATTTACACGCAGTCTCTGTTGCCCTTAATTGCACTGCCCTTGTTTCATGTTCAAAGTGAACACTGTGTATTTTTAGATAAGAGTATCACCATTCTGTCAGATTAGTCAAACATATGAGGACAGCCAATGAAATCTTCAAATATTACAACAACAAAGTCTCATCAACTGAAAGTTCTTGATAGGACAGCCAATGCAGTTGATTATTTTACATGTCAATAAACATGCACAGAACATGTATAACTGTAGCTACTAACACTAACCTGTATATGTGTGTAGTAGCACCTCTTATGACAGAGGTGTAGGAATATTTTCACGCAGTATATTCAATACCATTTATACTACAGTCTACAAACTAATAAACACTCTAACGACAAGTGATCAATGGCTACCCACATGTGACTGCTGGAAAACATCTGTTTTCTACATATAAGTTTGAACATTTCATATTTTCATTTGCCGGTCTTAGCAAGTACTTACCACTGGAGCTATTCTCTTATATCTAAAAAAAAGAAAAGATATTTTGTGGTGGGGTTGAAGGCAGAATCCGACCAGTTTTGAACTCAAGAAGACGATTTATGTTCAGCTGCTCATCTTTTATCACAATAAATCCTTCTTTGTGACAATGTGATAATGACTTGAACCACTACTGCTGGCTGAGAATTTAAGTTTCTCCTTAGCAGTTATCCATCTCCAACCACACAAAGTTTATTTTCCACACAAAACTTTATAGATATGTTCAATTACTGTTCATTGATGATTCTTTCTCAGTTAATCGATTATCATTTGATGTATACATGTCAGAAATTTCTAATACAATAACCCAGAGCATAGGATGCTGTACTCAGATTACTGTTTAGTCCAGACGAGCAGCCGTCTTAAATCCACATTTTTCGATTTATTATTCAACCGACAGAGAAAATCAACTTATTAAAAATGAAAACACAAATGTGAAAGCTGTAGCAAATTAATTATCTGTCAATAGACTCACTGATTTGTCAGCTTGTTTCCGCTCTATTGACATACAGCACAGTTGACTTCCTCTACATCTTTACTTATGTTTTTTGTTCAAGTTGCACAGCTTGTAATAAATTCACCATGAAGCACTACCTGTTACTTACGTGAATCTGCAAAATCTGTTTTGAACCTATTGACCTATTTTTATTTATTTTTTGGTCGCTCATTGTTTTATTTTACCCCGCGGCACTCTCAATCACCCCAGAGCCTAAAGATTTTGAACAAAACATAGCAAACAGCACTGTTGAGAAGGTGCCATTTGGTTTTACGTCCGAGCTTAGAGCGCTGCGCTGCTGCTGTGAACGCACCTGTGTAGTGTGGTGAGGTGTCACCTCAGCCAAACAGGAAATCATTACCAATCCACCCTCCACCTAGTTCCAGGAACTGGTTATTCCTCCACCTTGCAGTGCCAAGCAGCACTGAGGATGAAAAACTACCTGCTGTTTTGGATGCAATTAACTGCCTGTATCATTGATTTTTAGTGATAACACATATAATATAAATGTATGGAGGTATAAAAAAAGCTCATACAAGAGTGTTGTGTAAAAGTACTTGTTATGATGAAGACATCCAGTCTCTTGTGTGTATTTCAGTGTCGCTCCGTCACTGTGAAGTGATATTGCAGGGTGAGATGGACAACAGCAGGTGATTTAAGCCCAGTGTGCAGCCGTCATCAGACATATTACACTTTGGACAATAACAGCAAGCACATGATTTGTCTCTGCACACACAATCCCCTGCAAGGTCCCGATTAAAGCAAGTTTGATTGTCTATCATAAGAGGGTTTATTTCAGACATCATCTTAAAACATCTGATGGAAGATGTTTAATTTAGCCATCCTTCAGTTAAATAAACATCCAGTAATTTTTAGTTCAGGGTTAGCTGAGTAGTTATTTCTATCTATATTTTAGAGGAATAGAAATATTAAATGTAAAATGCATCTATTACACAATAAACTCCTCTTGTTCTCTTTGATTCTCCATATTTACGAGCTGAATAATATGATAGTTATTTATGTTAAAAGCTGTGCATGCAACATTTCTGAATACTGCCGTTTGTTTTGGTATGATGCCACCTATTGTCATCATTAGTATGGTTTATTTTATCAAACATTTTGCTTTTATTACGGGAGCTGTTGACAGACCTTGGGGGACTATCATTTCTGTGTAGATTTTAGTGTATTAGCACAAAGATGCTGGACGTGGATTCTTCTAATGCATCAGTAAAAAGGCTCAGTAATTTATCTTCAACTGAAAAACCTGAAAACAAAACTGAAAAGGCCTTATTAAAAAACTGTTAAGCTTTCAATTTGTTTTGATCTCATAAATTCAATAGTAGAACATTTAAAATACACCCTATAATCCAGTTTATTGATTTATTACTCAGTTATCGACTTACTTGTTTGCTTGTTCCATCCAACTGAGGGGAGAGGATGGTATGATAATTCCTCCCTCGCTGCAAAATGGACATAAAATAAAAAAAAAATAAAACTGTGCTAATTGACCAACTGCTATTCCAGTCTCGGTTTAAAGAAGCTGTCAAACATCACTTTTTGCCAATAAACTAAACATGCACATATTAATACTAAACTTCACACGACATCCATCCTGCTATCTTGAGTACACACCACACCACAGACACACTCACTCTCCCTACTGACCCTGTCTTCTTACTGACATTCAGTCTTACCTGCGAGGAGTCATCGCAGTGCACACATCAGCTGTTTTGGCCCAGCGAGGGGCCTGTCTGCTGTGTCCGGGTGCTCCCGATTAACCCACCACATGAGGGACTGTGATCATTAAGTAGCATATAAATGGAAATTAGTCCCCCACCATGTAGAGACGACAGAGTGCGAAGGAAACAATATATGTTGCCTGAGGTAAGAATGATAAAGAAGCCCCAGGATGACTGTTGGATTTACTCCTTGTTGTGAGGACCTAATCCTCAGGGTGAATGCCTCGTTGAAGAGTTGTCCTAGGTATTTATTGATTTTATGTGTCTGTTAAAATGACTAATACGTTTGTCTTGTACTAATGGAAAAAGATTTTTTTTTTACCTGAGGTCGCTGCAAACTCACTCATGCACTGTGTGCCAAATTAGCGGGCTGTGATAAAGGGATTTAGATCTGTGTAGGAAGCTTTGAGCATCTCATCATTTTTTTTTATGCTGCCACTGAGGGCACCAAAGTTGCCCATACTGGCTTTGAATACTCAACCAAGAGAATTGTGGTTATGCATATGCCTTATGGGACTTATATAAAGCTGACCATGGTGAGCCCCAGTGACAAGCTGAGAAAATTTCAACAGTCATCAGTTCAGACAGCAGAGAGCAAAGAGCTGTTCATGAGAGTGGCAGTCACCCTCTCTGTCCCTGTTAGTACCCTCACAAGGCATTTTAATAGTTACAGTTATGTAGTTCAGGTAAATTTTGTCATTTTTCCAGTTTTATGCAGTGTTTTTTTATCAGAAGAGTGTGTGGCACATTACAGGTGAAGGTTTTCAGATATAGAAAGAAATGTCATCGCAGTACAAAAGGAGAAAAGGCGCTGCACAAATGACTGAGCTCCAGGTTGAATTTTATCCTCTTTTAAGGCTCAACAAGATGTTCCCTTATTCATGTCTTTATACAAGGCAGCAATTTCTTCGTTGGATTGGCTTATTTCCATTTGCAGTTATTTTCCTATCTGTCTGGCTTTATTAAACATTTTTTTGCACTTGCATTCTAATTAACTCACTGCTCTTATGCCTGTTTTCTCTGAGGAAAAAACCTCCTATGTTCAGGTCTTTCCAATGATTTCGGATAATTTACTGTATAATTTCATTCTCTGTCTTTATATTCTTTAAAAAAACACCTATATGTGTGTTCGTTCGGATGTCTATCATAACTGATGATCCCAATAGTTAACTATTTTTTCTCCATGACAGTGTTGCCCTTTGGTTTTTACAGTCTTCTGTTATTCAGCTCATTGTTTTCTCTTTGTCTCATGTTATGTTTTGTAATGTGTGTTTCTGTTGCTCTTCGCACTATATGATTTTGCACTCCCTTGAAACAGATAAGCATTCAAGTGTTGTGAATCGTAAAAGATCTGTGTATAGCTTTTGATGATTGTGCGAGATATGTATAAGCGTTTATTGTATTTTCAACAGTAGTCGTAGTACAACGATAGTAACCATCTTCAAAAATAATGTAATATGACCATAACATAATCTGATTTGAACTTATTTGAACCTTGTATGGCTACGTGAACTTATGGTGAGGTCCCAAAAGATGCTACACATATTTTTTTAATTTTATGTTACAAGATTAACACTTTGTCATGAATCAAGTAATTATCACGGACCAAGACAAAAGTAATTGTTGGAGGGATTTCAAACTAACTTGCGTCCGGGGGCTACATGATGAAGTCACAAAAATGCCAATGTAGCTCCCAGTCTGAGCATCCACACCCCCGAAGCGAATGTGTGGGCCCATTATTAATCTATAACAATGCATCCATCTTTACTAATTTAATTCATATGTTTTCTATGTAAAATCAATGTAAGTTGTACCTATCGCAAAGTGACGTAACAAGTACAGTTTTTCCCTCTTAAACGTCGTAGAGTACCCTATAAAGTGCATCATGATTATGATTATAGGTGAACTTATATGGCCGTGGTGAATGTCAAAGGTTGAAACTTGCCTCTCACCACAGCGTGTGTTGGGATATGCTCAGCTCACTGTGACCCTGTACGACTAAGCAGTATATAAAACGGATAGATGCATGTTTGCTTGTGCATGTGTGGAGAAGGGAGCATGACTCAGCGGTTCAACACTGGGACTGGGGGACCAGCAGATTTAGCGGGGAAAGTTTGTTTTATCAGAGCTCTCAAACGTCACATAACAATCTCACATCTCAGCCAGCCTGACACATTCATTTCGGTACTTTTGTTCCATTCAACTCGGGTCGTACACCTCATCCTCCCTAAATCAAAACTACACCAGACTAGTATTTTTTCAATGCAAGGTACTTGGATGATACAAAGTTACAAGTAAAAGTGCAGCTCAACGAAGAAATCATGCAAAATGTTGCTTGCTGAATTATTCAAATCATTCATCACAGTGGGACTCAGGGAAAAAAAAGAAAGAAAAAAAAAAGATGCATATTGAATAAACAAAAGTGCTGATAAACTCAGAGAGGTTTAGATATTGAATAAAGAAAGAAAATGGCTGAGTGTTCCTACCAAATTACCAAAGTATCCATTCAATGAATGAAAGCAGGAAGTAAAGTGTGGAATATAAATAAAAAAACATAACTAGGATGTTTTCAAAGAAGTAATAAAGGGACATAATCAAATGCCAGTGTAAATCTTTTAAATTTATCAATCTCCAAAGAAAAGCCAGTGGCTCGGCTCTCTCTTGCTGCTGCAGTTTGTTTTGTCTACGTTGATAGATTGTTAGTTGTGATGCCACTTATACTCTTCTCAGTAAAGATTTAAATCCGGCCCTTGCTCCTTCGATTACATCAGTAGGAAGCCTGTCTCAGACAATACTGTTCTCGAGAGGTGAAGAAGGGACCAGAGAAAGAGAAATTACCTGATGCCTTTTTGATTTCAAAAAAAATCTCCAACACACTTTGCTCTAAATTAATAAATATACCAGCAGGCGTGTTGTTTTCATTTTTACTAAAGCCGGGCTGTCCTCCGACGCACCCTGTCACTATTCCGGGTGTCAGACTTTTGAATTTACTTCAAGTTGACTGCCTGAAGTAGTTGATGCTTGACTTTCTTTCCAGGAGTTGCCCACAGTTATCATCAGGATCTGCTTTCACTAAAATTGAGCTGAAAGAATCATTTATGAGGCTGTTTTTTTAGGTTTTGCAGCCACATGCCAGCTATTCAACCCTCTGCACCTCATTCCCTCACATTTCACAACATTCCTCACATTTAGATTTCCATCTTAACAATTCCACTTGTGAGTCTACTTACCTGTGAAATAATTAGTAAGAAATACAGGTTGCTGCCAGCTTGCTGAATGATAGTTGCTTAAAAGTTGGAGGGCGTCGTAACCAGTAAAGTGACAGGGAGAAGTCTTCATGCCTGAGTCGACACACCGTTGATGCAGGAACAAACTACCAGTCCCAAACAGCCCTGAATTGTATCAAATTCAGTTTGAAATCCTCAGATATTCAACTCTTTCAGCTTCAATTGGTCCACGCCCATGTTAGACATGGCTTCCCCTACTTCCAATCAACCGAAACCAAAATTTCAATCTTTTTTGTTGCAACTGTTTTATTATGCGAGTTTCTGATTGAGACACTGTGTCAACAACCAGCAGCTTCATAAGTGGCGACGGTTTCTTCCCTCCTTGTGTCTGACAGGACATGGGCCACTCACGTGCCGCAACATCTTGAGACCTTTCAGGCAGTGGCTTCAGGGTCGGTCACCCCCTTCTGGCTGGTGGTCAGTGGCTACTTTGAATTTGATGACCACACTTGCTTCCCCAGTGCTTGTTTTCTTTCTGGTAACGGCCTCCTACCCCTCCTATCAGATGTCTCTGTTTTGGACATTTTATCCCTGTAAAACAACCACCACTTATGTCCCTGTAATGCACACCAGGGTCGAAGAGACCTATTGTTGCCTTCCTAGACATAATAGATAGCTTGCCGTTGACGTTCCAATCTGCGTAAACAGACATCTGTGTCTCCAGACTAGAATATGCTGACAATACCACCTGCATGGGTAAAGACATTCTCTTTGACTAATTCTGGTGTTATCTTGGGGTTTAAAGTCTATCCACCAGCACAAGTTCGGCAGAATGTGAGACCGACTCAGGCACTTCTGATGTACTTTGAGAGTGTTTCTACTTCTCCTTGGCCAAGCGTCAATAAATATTACAGCATAAG